>NW_027187378.1:23126767-23127157 GCF_028583685.1 Petaurus breviceps papuanus | reverse complement strand
TGAACAAAACCCCTTCCCTCCTGTTAGAGATGGAAAGGAAACTGAGTGGTGATGAAGGCACCCTGGCCTCCCTGGGGAAAGAGCAGCCCAATAGCATGATTTCCTCTGTCTAAGACTCATGGCTACTGGCCATGGGTCTAATGACCATCTGTCACCCCATTGGGTGGAACTTGTGGAAAAGAAAGGAAAGCAGGAACATTTGGGTTTGTCCAGCTGATGACTCAGAATTTTTCTGTGTGCAAATAATAGATTTGTGAACTTATCCCATGCCAGGCAGAGTCTGAGGTTTTGCTACAATTTATCACTCCAAATCTCCCACCCCTATTTAGTATTCCTCAAGGTGTGTGTGTGTGTGTGTGTGTGTGTGTGTGTGTGTGTGTGTGTGTGTGT
>NW_027187378.1:23055375-23126757 GCF_028583685.1 Petaurus breviceps papuanus | reverse complement strand
TGTGTGTGTGTGTGTGTGTGTGTGTGTGTGTGTGTGTGTGTGTGTGTAAAGCACTCTAGAAATCACAGTGCTGAATCCCACCATTAGCAATCCTATCACTCACAGATATTACCAAGGCCATAATTCTGAAGGGTAAATTAATTCTCCATGCTCAGGAAGTATGTGAATAATGTTCGGGTTTCTCTGTAAAATAGGTGGATCATCTCTGGAAAGATCTGGCTGCTTCCATGGCAACCCAGATGTGCTGTGGGACTCTAGCCCCGATGCTTGTTTCTGCCTGCGCTTTGTACCGCTTCCCATTCCTCATATTTGGGGAAGTGTAGAATTAGCTCTGGCCCATGGTTTGCAACTTGGGGATTTTCCCAGGGCTCTGGAGTGCTTAAGAGAGAAAAGAATGCTAAGAGAGTTCAGAGAACTCATTCTATCTTTCTACATGTGTGTACGCTTTTTTATATGCCACATAAGTTCCATTTCTATATTGTACCTGCAAACCGTCAGCCATTTTTCCTTCTCAAACCATTTCTTCCTGCTTTACTTAAAGTTAAGTGGAAGACTCAATTCAGTTTAGTCTAAAAAACCTATGTTAAGTTGCCACTATATATTTGATGCTGAGAAGGCAGTGGTGAAAAATGACCTAATTTCTGTCCTCAAAGGTATTACACTCTAATGGGATAAGAAAAAGGATCATTAGAACTTACATAATAGGGGCAGCTAGGTGGTGCAGTGAATAGAGCACTGGCCCTGGAGTCAGGGGGACCTGAGTTCAAGTCCACCCTCAGACACTTGACTTACTAGCCGTGTGACTTTGGGCAAGTCACTTAACCCCAACTGTCCTCCAAAAAAAGCAAAAAAAAAGAGTTTACATAATAATATACCTTCCTGGTAGAAGGGATTTTTAGAGATCGTTGATAATCCAGGGATGGGGAACCTACAATATGGCCTTGAGGCCACAGATTCTCCACCCCTAGAATCCCTTCATTTTTCTCTTCTGGGACTTCCCAGACCAAAACACCCTTCCATGTCCATCACTCCCCATTTACTTTATTATGATATAAGCTCCCCTTTATTATGATACAAGCTTCTTGAGGGCAGGAACAGTCTCTTTGTTGTATTTACATACCTAGGACTTAGGACAGATTCTGGCATATGGAAAGCATTTAATAAGTACTTTTTTGTTGAATTCTTTATTTGTGAGGAAATTGGGACTCCAGTTAAATGATTTGTCCAAAGCCATGTAGGTAATGAAGAGCAGAGTCATGATTCAAATTTGCCTTTATTAGCATCCCTCATGCTTAGCACAGTCTCTGGCACATAGTAGACACTTAATATATGCTGATTAATTAACCATACATGGAATATACATAAATAAGTATGACAAAAGTAAACATATAAGTATGATGTGTATAAAGAAGAATGATCTAGACCAAGTGCCATAAGAAATTCAATGAGGGGAGATCATTTTTTGTTGGTGGCATCAGGGAAGGCTTCCTGCTTGAGTTGATCCTTGAAACAATAGTATTTCTTTCTTTTTTTTTCTTTAAAGCAATTGGGGTTAAGTAACTTGCTCAAGGTTACACGGCCAGGTGTTTCTGGGTGGATGCTAAGTGTCTGAGCTCGGGATTCGATCTCCAGGTCATCCTGACACTGGAGCTGGTGCTCTTACTTGCTGTGCTACCTGGCTGCCCCGAAACAATAGTATTTCAATGGAGAAAGAAATGGAGGGAGTAAATCTCAGACATAGGAAATGGCCTATGGGAATACAGACAGGTAGAATAAGGCAAGACGGTAAGAGAACAATTATTAATCCAATTTAGTAGTAACATAAAATGTGTGAAGAGGAATAGAGTAAAATAAAGCTAGGAAATAGCTTAGATTCAGACTATGGAAAGCCTTATCAGTTAGATTAAGTTTGAATTTTGTCTATTAAGCAGAGAGGTACCATAGAAGTTCTTTGACCAAGGCCCTGGTATGGTCAGGCCCATTCATTAGAAATGTTATTTTGGCAGCTGTGGGGTAAATGGATTAGAGAGGGGAGAACAAAGACTTGGATATCAGTTAAGAGGCAATTACAACAGTGTAGAAGTAACAAGGGCTGCCTATGGTTGTGACAGTATTAATGTAAAGGGGGTAGAGTTGAGAGCTGTCAATGTAGGACCAATAGGGCTTGACAGCTGATTAAATGTGGTGCATTAGAAACGTGTAACTGTGTGTATCACAGCCAAATGTGGCCAGTCCTCAGAGCGATGGGAGCACCAGATCATCTTACTCCCAGGTCTCCTGAGGAACCTGAATGTGGACCAAGAAGCAATGATTAGAACCGAACATGGAACAATTAATTGGTTTAAGATTGGAAGAGGAGTCTGACAAGGCTGTATTTTGTCACTTTATTTAACTTGTATGTAGAATAGAGCATGCTAAATGCTAGACCGGACAACTCAAAAGCCAGAATTAAGGTTGCTGGGAGAAATATCAACAATCTCAGATTTACAGGTGATACCATTCTGATGGTCAGAAGTGAATTAAGAGGTCTCTTGATGAGGGTGAAAAAGATGGTGTAAAAGATGGCTTGAAGCTTACCATCAAGAAAACTAAGATCTTGGCAACTGGACCCATCACAAGTGTCCTGACAAATAGAGGGAGATGAAATGGAAGCAGGATAAAATTTTATATTCTTGGGCTCAAAGGTCACCAGAGATGGCAACTTCTGCTATGAAATTAAAAGACACTTGCTCCTTGAAAGGAAAACTATGGCAAATCTGGACGGCATATGGAAAGGCAGAAACATCACTGACCATGGCCAAATAACCACTTAATGGCCATCTTTGGTGATGTTCCTTCCCATGATTAGTGTACCAGACAGCAAATGTACTCAGGACTGTATTCGGCCTTTCTGATTATTAATAATATACAATTAATAATTATGTACCTTCTGGGCAAGTTGTCCTCTTGAAGGGACAATACTTAGGATATGTGCCTTTTAGGTTTCTATATTCATTGGTGTCAAAGAGAAATGATAAGTTAAAATAATGAAATTGAGTTGCTTTTATATATGGGTTGCCCCACCAAAAAAAGTCACCAACTAATGGTCAACTGTCATTGGTCAATAGACATATAGTCTCATTAGCATGCTTGTATTTGAAACTTCTTCCAGCTTGGTTGGAAGTGTTGCAGCTTATACTCTGCCATCACAGCCTTTGAAGACCCATCTATATAGCAACTTAGTTTACAAAGAGCTTTCTTCATAATAATCTTGTGAGGTTGGTAGAATAAATACTATTATCCCCATATTACAAATGGGGAAACCAAAGTTCAGAGTAATTAAGGCCAAGATTGTGTGTGTGTGTGTGTGTGTGCGTGTGCGTGCGCGCAGGTACAAGTGTGTATGACTTTGGATATGTATTGAACTAAGGCTCATACAGCTGTTATGTATTAAACTATTTGGAGACCAATATCTCCTATCATCAAGAAAGACATGGCTACCAGATTGTGATGGAAAGTAGGAAGGGGTGAGCAATGTGATACATTCACATAATTATCTAGGACCACTTTGACAGCGTCACTTTATGAAATTAAATTAAATTAAATTAAATTTAATTTAATTTGCTCCAGTGGACTGGCCACAGTGTTCGAATGCCACATGTACATTTGCCTAAGAGACTACTTTATGAAGAACTCCCACAAGGCAAGCACTCACACAGAGGTCAGAAGAATCAATACAAGGACACTCTTGAGGTCTCTTTGAAGAACTTTGGACCTAAAGATGCTGGCACAGGATAGCCCAACTTGGCATGCCTGCATCAAAGAAAGTGCTGCACTCTATGTGTGAAGCACAATTACAGTAGCTCCAAAGGAACATGAGCTATGCCACTTCAGATGTTCATATGGACTCTTTGTTCCTGACCTGTGGTGGAGGCCTTGGAGCACATATTAATCTGATGAGCCACAGTCTGCCATACTGTACCTTGACTCCGACAGAGTGATGTCATTTTGGTTCTCTTTGAGCATGAAGGACAACAACCAGAGCGACTATTGCTTAGTTGAAACCTGTTAAGTGGGTTTAAGAACAGGCTATGATTAGATGGTATCTGTGGGGTATTTTTTTTTTTTTACTAGGCCTGTGATTTCATCAACATGGGAGCTCACTCTGCCAATGAAGATCAGTGCATGCTTTGCAAGTTATAATCTCAGAATGTTACCTGGGACACTGGTAAATTAAAGGATTTGACCAGGGTCACATAGCAGCATATCTGTTAGAAGGGGATCTTCAGCCTAGGTCTTCCTGACCAGAAAGCCAGATCTTTGCCCATTACCCTACATTTCATCTCATTCTGTAGAGGATTACTCAAAAAGATCTGTGATCTCATAGATTCAATGAGGTCCCTCTAATGATATTTAAGTGCAGCTCATCCATGCCCTACCCATCCACAGGATTCTAGTCTACAGCCTCTCAAATGTCCACCGCAGATGGTTTCACCCAGTATGCTAGAGTTTCTTCTTATTTTCTCCCAGTATTTCAAGGATACCAGTGGAGCACTCTGGTTACCCATCTGTTATTTCTTGAACTTGCTCCTGTGACCACTCTGTCTTCTCTTCTTGTCCTATGGATGATTGTAGGTATTAGTAATCATAATATAATAGTTGGCATTCATATAGCCTTTTACAATTTGCAAAGAACTTCTTATATGTTGCTTTACTTGGTCCTTACAACAACCTTGTGAGGTAGGTGTTATGTTATTCCTATTTTACAGATGAAGAAACTGAGACTGACAGAAGTTAAGTGACATATGCCCAAGGTCACACAGCTAAGTGAATGTCTGACCTTTCTGATCCAAGTCAAGCATTCTGTTCCTTGCACCACTTACCTACTTGTCCAAATTATAAAACACAGAGGTATAGCTGTTTGAGGAATGATGATTTTCCACAAATGGAATGGGTTGGTCCATAAGACTCAGAGATAAAAGGAACCCATCTCATTTATCTCCCTTATTATACAGATTTTGTCATCTGTATTTAAGGCCCAGACAGGTGAAAGTCCTTGTCCAAACTAGTTAATAGCAGAGTCAAGACTAGAAGCTCTATCTCCTGCTTTCTTTCCATGTGCCCTGTTCTTTAGATCTGATCTATAACTGGGTTACTAATCAGGGGACCGAGGTTTGACAAAGGACTTGTGTCCTACCTGAAAAGATCACCTGCTTAACAGTGAAGTGTGGGTTATTACTTCATTCCTAACACAGTCTCTGTTTGGACAAGCTCCCCCCCACCAGAACCACAGATGAAATGGCCAAGTCTGGTTACAGGGAGGACTTCATAAAGCCACTTTCGTCCTTAGGATCTGACTTCATCGTCATTCAGAGCAGACTGATGCAATAATGCTCTCAAACAGGAAACATGCTATGCAATTATCTTTTTAGTAGGTCACTTGCCTCCTCTGGGAGAAGGAACCAGAGGGAGAGCTGGAAACACACAGTTGCCTGGTCCTCAGATGGTGTGTGTACGGTAGCGATGCGAGTGATTAATAGCAGTGTCACTTTCGATGAATGTTGCTTTAAGCAGCAGTGTTCGAAATTGAGTGGAAATGAAATCAAACAGCTGAAAATAAATGTTTCCTTTCTTATGAGAAGTTAGGATGCAGACATGGGCTTTCAAATATGTCATTTGAAATGGCATGCTTCACCAGAATTCAAAATGCCTTCATTTACTTTAATACCGATATTGTACACTTACACACAGAGACGTTTTGCTTTCAATGCCCGTGAAGAACCGGTGCTAAATTACTTTGGGACTTTTCTTGATGAAAATGAAATGATGATCCAGGGGACAAAAGAATGACCTTTGCTTTATGTTTTTAAGGGGAAAAAGTAGTTCAATAAAGTGATGCCAGATTACAGTTGGAGTATTGTGTTCAGTCCTGGGTGCCACATTTTAGGAAGGACATTGCCAGGCTGAATAGTGTTCAGAAGAGGTCAATGGGGATGGCAACTAGGTGGTACAGTGAATAGAGCACCAGACCTGGAGTCAGGAAGACCCAAGTTCAAATCTGATCTCAGACTCTTTCCAGCTGTGTGATCCTGGGCAGGTCACTTAACCCTGTTTACCTCAGTTTTCCAAAATGGGAAACCACTATACTCTTTTTGCCAAGAAAAGAGATAGGGGTCACAAAGAGTCGGACACAATTGACACTACTGAACAACAACAAAAGAGACTGGACTCCATGCCATGGGATTACCTTTTGATAGAACTGGGCATAGTTAACTGGGAGAGGAGAAGACTTCAGAGAGACAATGGTAATTGTCTTTCACTAGGCAGCATGGTGTGGTGGATTCGAGTTAGGAATTCATTCTTAAGCTGTGTGACCTTGGGCAAATAGCTTAGCTCCTCTGGGCCTCAACTTCCTTGTCTGTAAAAGGAGAGGGTACACACAATGTTCACTAAGGTTACTTCCAGCTCAAAATCTATAATCTATGACCCTAAATATTTGAAATGTTTTTGAGTAGAAGAGGGATTATATTTGTGTTGCTTGGCTGCTGAGGGCCAAAATTACAAAGAGGTTAATTTCAGGCTTGATGTAAGTAAAAACTTCCTAATAATCAGAGCTGCCCCAAAGTGGAACGGGCTTCCTGGAGAGGTAGTAGGTTCCCTTCATTGGAGGTTTTCAGGCAAAAATAGCTGACCAACCAATTGTTGAGGATGGTATTGAAGGGATCCTTTTTTAGGTGTGGGCTGGATGGCAGTCACTGAAGTCCCTCCTGACTCTGAGGTTCTGTGATGTTAAAATAAGTCAGGAGGTATGTTTCATTTCCATGCATCCTAAATTGGGACAATGAAAACCTTCTCCAGACAGAAATTGCTATCTTGCTGTGGGAATTGTAGAGCTGCTCATGGTCCCCATGTTTGCATGCTGAAGACCCTGGCGAATCTAGGGAAATTTCTCAAACTCTGCTGGCCTCATGGTTGTTAGCTGAGGTTTGGGAGCACAAATAATGGGTGACCACAGAATGGAATTGCAGATTTTCTCTTTGCCAAACCCAACTTGCAACCCACAGCACAGAAACTACCCTCACATAATGGTTTCAATGTGTTCAGCCTGCTCTTTGAGGGATTTCATTATTGGAGTCACGGAGCTGACCTCACTGAACATCTTTGGAAGGAATCCGATACAGAGGCATAAAAACAACACCTTCCCCCTCTCCTAAACCAGCAGTATATGCCAATAGGCATACAAGCTGACTCATCAGGAATAGACATCTTTGGGGTTATAATGTTCAGGCAAAAGCCCCACCATGAGGCAAGGATGGATGAATGTTTCAAAACATCCAGGTCCATTCTCCCCTTCACTTGACCTGGTTATAAATTGTCTCTCTCACACCCTCTATCCCCCATTCCCACCACTAATTAATTTTTTTTTAACAGTCTACAGATACAAAAATGAATCAGTAACTGCTGATTGGAGTTCAGGGATGTGAGAGTAAACGTGAAGTTCATTTGGTTTCATGTTTTGCCCAACTGTTGTCACTGTGACATAGTTACTCATGAGCCATAAAATGAGCCTAGAATCATCTCCTTCCTCATCTCTACCCACTGAACTCCCTTGGCTTTCTTTTAAGTCTCAATTAAAGTCGCACTATCTACAGGAATCCCTCTTAACTCCAGTGCCTTCACTCTGTTAATTATTTCCTATTTATCCTGTATATAGCTTGCTTTGTATATACCTTTTTGCGTGTGGTCTCGCCCATTAGACTGTGAGCACAAGGACTGTCTTTTGCTTCTTTTTTATACCCCCAGTACTTAGCGCAGTGCTTGGCAAATAGTAGATACTTAATAGATGTTTATTTATTGATTGATGTTCTGTACCCCCATCCTAGTTCTCCTGACTTCTGAGATGGTTTAAAATAAATTATTTCTACTTCTTCAAAACTAATTTTTTTCTTGAGTTTCTTCTTTTCTTGCCTCTTTCTGCCTGTTTCCCCCCCATTTAGTCCAGCCAGTCTAGTCAGTGGAATTGTAACTGTCACTTTTTGCTTCCATAGCAGCTGACTCAAGACATGACTTTTCATCAGCGTTTGAAGGCATATTCTGTTAGGGGTGGGGGAGACCTCGGGACACTGAGAAGCAGTTTCTTGTGGGAATGAATGCAATGCAGGCTGAGCCAGGGTGTGGAGTGCCTCATCTGATGCCTTCCTATTTCAACCAAGATTATTTGCTAACTAGGCTCTGAGCTCAGTTGTTTCTTATGTCTTTAAAGGACTGCAAGGGTGTCAGTGTCCTCTAAATTTTGGTAGCCTGGGGCAAAACCCTACCTTGTGTCTCTGGTGAATAGGGAAAAAAAGCACTACTGCTCATATTAGTTTCCCTACACAGGGATTTCAGGATTGTCCTTCATTCTCAAAGAAGACCAATGACATCGGGAGGGTAATGTCTTGACTTGAAAGAGGAGAGAAGGGGAAACCAATATACTCAATACAGAATTAATTTTTACCTTAGAAAATATCAAAACTCAAAGATCCCTAATGGAGAAGGGAAAGAATAATGAAGCAGAATGTGCATTGTATTTGGAATTGGAGAGCTCGGATTTATCTGTGTGACCTTTACCTCTCTGTAAGTCACTTGAGGGCAAATGGATTTCTCCATCTGTACAATGAAGAGGTTGGAATCAATCAGTCCATCAACAAACATTTGTTAAGCTCCTACTATGTATGCTGTGATACAAAGACAAAAGAGAATCAGTCCCTGCACTCATTGAGCTTGCATTCTAACTCAGGAGATAACATGTACATATATAGATAAATACAGGACAAATACAAAATAGGCAAGAGATCAGCTTGGCTAGGAAATCACTCTAAGTGGGTGAGCTTCTCCAAGTTCCCTTCTAGCTCTGAATCCTTTTATGCTGGAAGATGGGAAGTATCTGACTTCTAAGCTGTTCTAGTCCTAATCCTCACTTGAAATTTGGCCCCTCTTGTATAGGTAGAGGAAGGGTGGAATGAGATCCCCCCATCCTTCCTCACTTCCCCAGTCTGCTTGCTCCCTAAACTTGGAGAACTGCTGGCCCGGGCAGGGTGACTCATGCTTTCAGTGCAGCAAACACCCACTTGAGTGCTCCTATGCTCAAGACCCTCGTACCAAGTACAGAATGTTGTTCCTAGCATTTGCATAGCTGCATAGCACGTGTCTGTTGATTTCCTACATTTGAAAAGTCTGATCAGAGCTAACAATTCTAGAAGGAAGTAGGGGGAGGTGACCAGGAAATAGTCACAGATCTTATTTTCCTGGCCTTCCTTCCTATCAGATCAGCCAGTGTTTCCTTGGTTCTTAGCAATAGACTCCTCCCATCGGGCTTCTGTGCATTCATGCAGTCTCCGGCTAGCCAAGGGGTCTTACAAACCACCATCCCACCCCCAAGTTCAAATTGACAACTGGAACATTCATGAAGTCTAAAAGGGTGGGAGAAGACACTTCTTAACTGTTTTGATGATCCTCACAGTGGTCTCTTGCCAGAACTCAGGCAGATAAAGAGAATTATTGGCAGGGCCAGGCAGAGGGCTTCTTGCACACCAATACTATTGGTTTGAGAGTTGTGTTTCTTTTTTTTTTTTTTTTAAGACTCAGTCTATAAACCTCATTACAAAGTCAAAGATCTTGAAGGTACTCATTGAGTATCCTCTAAATGAGCTGAGATTAATGATGTAGATTTATTCACTGTATTTCAAAAAAAGAAAAATCAGTCTAGGGAGCTAGCTCTATAGTACTTTACTCAATGGATATGAGTGATCATGTAGGATTTAGAAGATTCTGTGACTCAGAGAGATTAAACAACTTGTTCAGGGTCACACAGGCAAGGAAGCAACAGAGGTGAAATTTGAACTAAAGTTTTCTTGCTCCAAGTCCAGGGCTCTTTTCACCTGACTGGAGATACATGCTGCCTTATTCAGTTTTTGCTTACTAGAAGTAGCACCTTGTACTAGGGGCAGTGTTTGAAATTTAGGACATAGGCCACCCCTGCATCTTTTTTTGGACTGACTTTCTCATTAACTCTAGGGTAATTCATTCTCTCTGGTCCTTCATTCCTTGAGAGAGAGAGAGAGGGAGAGAGAGAGAGAGAGAGAGATGTTTGTGTATATGTGTATGTGCACATATGTATATATTTAATAATCCCTTGCAAATGTTTTGTTGATGCTCTAATTTTCCACATCATTCTGAGCTTCTTGCCATTTTCCAATTGTTCCCTCCCACCCAGTAGATCCCTTCCTTGTAACAAATAAGTATAGGCAAGCAGAACAAATCAGCCCATTAATTACATCTCAAATCCATGCCTGTAGTTCACTACCTCTAGCAAGAGGCAGGAGCCATGTTTCATCCTAAGTCTACTGAGGTCACTATTGGTCACTGCATTAATCATTGCTCTGAAGCCGATCAGTTTTGTTTTGCTTTACGTTATTAATCTTCACTCTCAGTGCCCTAAGGAGTGGCTTCTATTGTGCTATTTTAAGAATGTTTTTGCATCATGGGAGGTGGAATGAGGATATGACATTTACAGAATGTCTGAGTGGGAAAAGACCTCAGTCCAACCTGTACCTAAACAAGAATCCTCCAGACAACACACTCTTCATTATAGGGTGTAAAGCTCAAATAGAAATGGACTTCTGGGCTGCATATTGACTTAGGAAACCACAAATTTAACATTATTTACATTGTATTGCGTTTTTATTTATTTTGTGAAACATTTCCCAATTACATTTTAATCTGTTTCAGGTTGCAACCACTTGTGTTTTGAATTGGCTTTGAGTTTAACACGGCTGTTCTGCTAGTGCTTTGCTTTCTGACTTTATTTGAGGGCCTCCAGGGAGGGAGACCCCAATATTTCCGAAGGCATCCCATCTTTGGATATCTCGAAATGTTAGAAAGTTGATGTTGACAATCAAGGCCAAAGTTGTTTCTCTGCGCCTTGCATCCAGTGTTCCTAGCTTGTTCTCTGGGGCCAAGCAGAATAAGACCAATTCCTCTTTCACATGACCAGCCTCTAGGTACTTGAATAGAGACAGCACATCGGTCCTAACTCCCATCTTCTCTGGGCCAAATATCCACAGTTGCTTCAGTTCCTCCTGTTCCTTTGACATTCTGGTTGTCCTCTTCTGGAAACTCATCAGCTTCCCAACAGGGCCACCTGGTGTTCTACACTGACCGTGATACTCCAGTTGTTGTTTGATGAGAGCAGAGTATGACAAGACTGTCACCTAGACACTGAGCTTCTCTTCATGTAGCATCACATTGCCATAGCTTTCTTGGCAGTCATAGCATCCTATTGGCTCATATTGAGTCAGTTGTTTAAGTTATGAGTTATGTTTAAGTTATGTTATAAGTTATGAGTCCCATGTTTAAGCCTATGAAGATTTTTTTTGAAATTCTGACTTTGTCATTCAGTGTTTTTACTCTCTCTTCTGGTTTCATATCATGAAAATGTGATAAGCATATCATCAATGTCTTTATTCAAGTCACTGATAGAAATGTTAAACAGCTCCTGACCAAGCACAGATCTCTGTGGTATTCTACTAGAGACCTCCTTCCAAGTTAACATTAACCTATTAATAGCTATTCTTTGGGTCCAGTCATTTATAGATCTTAGATTAAGATCTAGAATGGAACACTTAGAGGTCATCTAGTTCAGAGGTGTCAAACACATAGTCTGCAGGCCACATGTAACCCACAATATCCTGAATGCTACCCAAATCAGAAAAACATATAATTGAGAAATATTTTTTAAAATAAATAAGAATACAATAAAACATAGATAATATTACATTTTAAACTAAGTTGATATGTGGCTTATAGAATTAGCGGCCCCTATTTTTGAGATTGACACCACTGATCTAGTCTTTCTATTTTATGATGAAACTAAGGCCCATAGAGGTTAAGTAATTTGCTTGAGGTCACATTGGTGCTACAGGACAGAGCTGGGATTCAAAAGCGGGTCCTTTGATTCCAAATCTAGCAATTTTTACACTACACAGACTGCTACACAGTTCAGCCAGTTACAAATTGATGTAATTGTCTTAAGGTCTGTCCCATGTTTTTCCATTTTTTTCCAGAGAAATATCATAAGAACCTACTTCTATGCTTTGTTAAGATGCTGGTGAGACTGAATGCAGTTCATTCCCCTAATCTTTTAGTTTAGTAATTGTGCCAGAAAAGGAAATAAGTTTAGTCTGGCATGACATGTTCTTGATGACGCCATGATGGTTCTGATCACTGCAGGCACGTAGCTCTTAGCAACAGATCCTTTCATTTTGAAAAAAAAACAAAAACAAAAAAACATGAAGGAGGAAAAAAAAGAGAAATGAAGTTTGGTACAAAAAGAAGTTTGAAATTATCTCACCAACCTTACATTCACCACTGCCACCATTTTGTCATCTTTCTGGTACCATAACATCTTCTCTCGTAAGGATATGACTTAGGGAGTCAGGAGCCCGAGACAGTGGGCAAGAAAATGAAGACAGTCTTGTCAAGGATGGTGTCAGCTATTGAGAGAAAAACAGGGGTAAGAGCAAGGACTAAGCACCTAGCCTTCATCAATTCCCAGGATAGATTGTCATTAGTAGTTCCATGGAGACTGATAATTGTGAGCCCAGTTTAGGGGAACTTTGCCCCAGTAAGTGAGATTTCAAAAATTCTCACTCATGTGCCTTGGGCTAAAGAGATATTAATCAAGTGAAAACTGCAGCATCCATTTTCTCAGATAGTTGTGTGCTTAGAGGGACAAGCAATTTGTGAAGCCAAAGAAAGAGAGTGAGCAGTTCCCTACTTATAATTCTGAAAGAAAACAGTTGGCCTCCCCAAAGGCCATAGGCCAATAATATGTCATCACAGAGAGTTGAGACACTCCAGTTCGCTTGCCAGAAATGGGTTTCTACCCTATCACCATCCTGAAGAGACAGTTCCTACATGGCCTGGCAGAATGTACAGCCAGAATGCAGAATCTGGAAAATATCTTACTTTGCAGAATGATTGTTATGAGGCAAATGCTTGGTTAATCAATGATCCTATTTATTTTCTTTATTTTTCATGCAGCATTTTTTTCTTTATATAATTCTCTTAAAGTAGGGATACTCAGGTTATCTGCTTATGGTCACCCCTCACTTATAAAGATAGTACTCCTAACCCACCAACCACTGGACTTGTTTTGACGCTTTAGCCTTTCCTCCCCCCTCATCCCTTCTCCCTTGTGCTTGAGAGCACACATTTGTGAGAAGCCTGGCTGGGATTATGGTTGCCATCTATGTCCATGAGTCAGAGCAAAGACAGCTGCCACACAGAAGAATAAAACTGATTCCCTCCTTGCTCCGTTCTTCAATAGTTTACAAAATGCTCTCCTCATAAAGAGACAAATTGTGTAAATATTATATCAGAATTTTACAGTTGAAGAAACTGAGGCTCATAAAAGTTAAATAACTTGTCAGAGGACACAGTTAGTCACAGCTAGGATTTGAACCAAAATCTCTCTTGATTATAAGTATCTCGCTTGGGGCTCAGCGGTACCAGATCTCAAACTATATGATACAAAGCTATAGTCATCAAAACAATATGGTACAAGATAAGAAATAGAATGATTGATCATTGGAACATATTAGGTATACAATAAACAGAAGCAAGTGAGTATATAACCTAATGTTTGAGAAAGCCAACGATCACAATTATTGGGGCAGATACTATTAGGCAAAAACTGCTGGGAAAAATGGAACATGGTCTGGCAGAAACTAGGCATAGACCCACATCTTACACTGAATGCCAAGATAAGCTCAGAGTACATAATTTAAACATAGGGTAAGATCATAAACAAATTAGTGGAAGGAGAATGAAAGAAATTACTTGAAAGATCAGTGGAAAGGGGAAGAGTTCATGACCAAAGAAGAGGTAAATAAATTCACAGGAGGTAAAAATGGATCATTTTGATTACATAAAATTCAAAATTTTTTGCATGAACAAAACCAATGCAATCAAAATTAGAAGAAAATCAGGAAACTGGAGAAAAAAAAATCTTTGCAGCAGTTTCCATGGATAAAGGTCTCATTTCTCAAATAAGAATAAGAGCCATTCCCAATTGATAAATGGCCAATGGATATGAACAGGAAGTTTTTTGTTTTTTTGCTTTTTTGGAAGTGGGAGGGCAGGGCCTTTGGGGTAAAGTGACTTGCCCAAGGTCACATGGCTAGTAAGTGTTAAGTGTCTGAGGCCACATTTGAACTCAGGTCTTCCTGACTTCAGGGCCAGTACTCTATTCACTGAGTCCCCTAGCTGCCCAAACAGGAAGTTTTCAGAAGAAATAAAAGCTATCAATTGTCATATGAAAAATGTTCTAAATCACCACCAGAGAAATGCAGATTAAAATAATTCTACAGAACTACTTCACACCCCTCAGATTGCCTAAAATGACAGAAAAGAAAAATGACAAATGCTGGAGGGGATGTGTGAAAGTAGGTACACTTATGCCTTCTTGGTGAAGTTGTGAGCTAATCCAGCTATTCTGGAGGGAAATTTGGAACTATTTCCCAAAAGCTATAAAACTGTGCACACCCTTTGACCCAGCAATACTACTATCATGTGTGTGTCCCAAAGAGATTTTTTTAAAAGGGAAAAGGACCTATATATACAAAAATACTTGTAATAGCTTTTTTTGTGGAGGCAAAGAATTATGGCATGTGAATGTTATAGGATTCTGTTGTGTTGTAAGAAATGATGAAGGGGATGGTTTCAGAAAGACCTGGGAAGACTTCTATAACCTGATGCAAAGTGAAATGATCTACCACAGTTCCAAAGGACTCATGGTGAAAAATGTTCTCTACCTCCAGAGAGAGAACTGATAAACTCTAAGTGCAAATTAAAGTATATATATTTTCCAACCCCCACCCCCTGTTTATGGAACATAGCTAATGCAGAAATATGTTTTGCATGACTTTGTATGTATAATATGTATTATGTTTCTTGCCTTCTCTATGGGTGGGGGAGAGAATTTGGAACTGAACATAAAATAAACAAATCCCTCACTGCTTCTGCTTCACCATATTGCTTCCATTTGTGCAAGGCAATATAGAGAACAGAAAAAATGGGTTCAAATCCTAGCTTTTCTGATTGTTGGTCAGTTGTTTCAGTCATGTCCAACTCTTTATGACCCCATTTGGGGTTTTCTTGGCAGGGATACTGGAGTGGTTTGCCATTTTCTTTTCTGACTCATTTGACAGATGATATCTGGAGGGAAATAGGGTTAAGTGACTTGCCCAGGGTCACACAGCTAGTAAATATCTGAGACCATATTAATATATAACTCACAAAGATGAGACCTCCTGACTTCAGGTTCAGCACTTTTATGCACTATGGCACCACCTAACTGTCCCAGCTTGTCTTATTACATGTGTGATATGGGGGAAGTCATTTAGGTCTTCTGGGTCACAGCTTTCATGTCTGTACAATCAAGGAGGTGGACTGGGAAATCTCTAAGATTTCTTCTACCTCTACATCTTTTTTTATTGTTATTATTTTGAGAGGGGAAGGCAAGACAATTAGGGTAAAATTACTTGCCCAAGATCACACAGCTAGTAAGTGTCAAGTGTCTGAGGCCAGATTGGAGCTCAGGTCTTTCTGACTCCAGGGCTAGTGCTCTATTCACTGTGCCATCTAGGTGGCCCTCCACCTCTTAATTTCACGAGCTTCTCTCAGAAACAATCTTTATACCTCTCAGGCTAGCCATTTGAGAGGAGAAGCAATGTTATATATTTGTTCAACTCTTACTGTATACAGAGCACTGTAACCAACGATGGGGAGAACACAGGTTTAGATAAGATAGGATTCCTGCTCTCACAGAGCTCAGTGCCTAGGATAGGGTGAAGACACCAAGAGAGAGAACCAGTATTCCGTAAGAGCATCATAAAAGGGCAGAACTGGCTGATATGTGAGCCATTGCGGGGAAAGTTATCAGCTGCTTCCTGAAGGAGGTGATATTTGAGTTGGGGTTTAAAAGGGAAGCTGGGCAGGGTTGTGGATAGAATGGTGGGCCTGGAATCAGGAAGACCTGAGTTCAAATCAAACCACAGACACTTAACCAGCTGTGGGACTCTGGAGAAGTCTCTCCATCTCTCTCTGTCTCTGTTTCCTCAGCTGTAAAATGGGGATAATAAAAGCACTTATCTTGAAGGGTTGTTGTGAGGATCAAAGGCGATTATATTTGTAATGCACTTAGCACAGTTTCTGGTACATTACAAACAACTATATAGAAGTTAGCTATTATTATTATTCTAGGCTGGGTAGCAATTCAACAGGTAAGGGGATGGAGCTAAGACACTCATATCCAGAGCAAAGGTACAGAGGTGAGAGAGCACAAAGCATGTTTGAGGTCAGAATTATTCAGTTTACTTGGAGCATAATATATAGAGTGAAATGATGTGACATAAAGTTGGAGAATGGGAAGCTAGGTGATGCCATAGTGTATAGAGTACCAGGCCTGGAGTCAGGAAGACACATCTTGAGTTCAAATGTGACCTCAGACACTTCCTAGCTATGTGACCCTTGCCAAGTCACTTAACCCTGTTTGCCTCAATTTCCTCATCTGTAAAATGAGCTAAAAAGGGAAATGGCAAACCAGTCCAGTATCTTTGCTAAGAAAACTCCAAATGGAGTCACCAAACTAAACAACAACAAAGTTGGAAAGGTCTTCCTATTCATTGGTCAAATGATCTATTTACTACACAATATTACTTCCATAGTAGTTGCAGAATTTCTTAAAAGCAGAATAATAGGTGGCAGTTCCAAAGAGAAAAATCTTGACATGCTATAAGAATAAACTTTCCGGGGCAGCTGGGTGGCACAATGGATAGAACTCCAGCCTTGGAATCAGGGGGACCTGAGTTCAGATTTGAATCTTGACACTTAACTGGCTATGTAAGTAGCTAGGGCAAGTTGCTTAACCCCAGTTACCTCAAAAAAAAAAAAAAAAGGAGGAGGAGGAAGAGAGGGAGGAGGAGGAGGACAAAGAGGAAGAGGACAAGAAATTGGAAGTATGTTCTTTTAAAATAATGATTAGTAAAGCAGTTAAGATGATGTTAACATATTATCGCCTGACTTCTGCTAGCACAGAAACTTTAGGAGAATATGTGACCAAACAGATAGAGTATTGGTTCTGAATTCATATCCCACCTCTGACACCTTCTTACTATATGAGTCTGAGCAAGTCAAACCTCTCATTTCCTCATCTGTAAAATGGGGACAATAATAGCATCTACCTCACAAACTCTGAGACTCAAAGGAGAAAGTGTCTTTTGTACATTTTAAAGAGATAAATAAATGCATGTTCTAGTTCTTTTTTTTTTACTTAATAGTATTTTTTTCCAGTTTCATGTAAAGATAGTTTCCAACATTCATTTTTGTAAGATTTTGAGTTCCAGATTTTTCTGCATCACTCCCTCCCCTGCACCCTCTCTAAGACAGGTTAAACATATTTCCACATTAGTCACGTTGTGAAAGAAGAATCATCACAAAAGGGAAAAACCACGAGAAAGAAAAAATGCAAGCCAAAAAAGAAGTGAAAATAGTATGTTTCAATTCAGACTCCATAGCTCTTTCTCTGGATGTGGTTAGCATTTTCCATCACGAGTCTTTTGAAATTGTCTTGGATCGTTGCACTGCGGAGAAGAGCTAAGCCTTTCGTAGTTGGTCATCACACAAAGTTGCTGTGACTGTGTACGGTGCTCTCCTGATTCTGCTCACCTCACTCAGCATCATGAATGCGTATAGTTCTAAAATCCAGGCTATAAAATTCTGGCGTAAAACTCTATCTGGTCAGATCATTATAGTTTATATGTGATTGAGGAGCAGTATAACATAATCTTAAGTGGAAGAATGGAAAGGATCCTTTGTGACAAAATCCACTCCTCTGCCTCACTTGACCCAGCTGGTGTGGGAACAGTGGTTGGTGGTTTACCATGAAATGATGCTGAAATGCAGCTCAGTGTTTCTAAGGGAACTAGATACTTCCTAGCTGCATGGTCTTGGGTAAGTCACTTAGTCTTTCCCATTGTCAGTTTTCACATCTGTAAAATGGGGATAATAATATCATCTCCCTTCCAGGGTTATTGTGAGGACCAAATGAGATAACATATATGGAATGTCTTGCAAACCTTAAAGAGGTATAGGCATGTGTATGTGTATATATATGTTTCACATGATAAAAAGTTGTTTTTCATGCAGTCTGTTCTTTTCCTACCCAGTTTCTTTTCTGAAAAGAAAGCTTTCTCTAACTGTTTGACACTCTGGAGGACACTAAACCCAGAAATTATATTAAAAAAAAGTTCTTTATTGTAGTATAATGTTGGCGGGTCCTTCTGTTTTTCAAATTTCTGATGGCTTCTCATGCTTCAGTCCATCAGTACTTCAAAGTAGGAGCTACTTTGATAGTTATCTCTTTGATGTGGGCCCTCTCTCCCCACCCACACAGATGGTGATCCATCTATACTTTCTCATCCTGTGCGATTCTTGTCCGTATTTTGCTCTGAATCTACCATAGAGTATCTGTCCAATGTGTTGAGGCCTTCCTTTGGCTCTTTCGATACTTGATAGATAGCAGGGCATCCCTTGGGTTGTTCATCTGTTATATTTCACCCTTGTCACACAACTGGCTTCCCTCCTTTTCCTGTCTATATATGTCCTCAGTATTGCATTTTATACCTTTTTTTTTTAATCTGAGTCATTATAAATAATGGACAATAGTAGTCCATTATTAGTATATAGTAGTATATAGATATATACCTAACACATGTCTTTTCATTGTCCCTTGGATTTCATGCACTTTGGATTCTTCTGAGATTGTGGCTTTTCCTTGAGTCACAGCTATATGGCATTACCAAGAAAAATCAGTGTTGAGAAGATGGGGTTTTGTGTGAGAACATAGCTTATTATCTAGAACGCCACCATCTTTTCCTACTCAATTCTGTGTCCAACTCCTTTCCCTTCTGCAGTGTCTTTTCATGTTTTAGGTGGCTTGGTCAACTTAGTGGACCGCTCATCCAACTACTACCTGTCATATTTGGAGCAATATAAATTCTTTTAAAAAATTCATGACTGATGCTTTAAAAAAATCACTGTCATTTCTCAGGACTTCCCTCCAATAGAATCACCTGTTACAAAAAAGAAGTGGGGTTAATTAAAATAAACTGACACAACAATCATGTTTAATATCATTTACCATCAAGAGGAATCAAGCATAAATCATCATCTATCCTCTGTAGTCGAGATTGTTAACAATATTCACTTTTCATTCCCTTGATTTTTCCTTTGTGGGTTGCCAGACTTAGCTCTTCTGAATGCCATAATGTTCCAACATAGCAAGACATATTGGTGAACTTAGGGGATCTTGTCAAATTCTTCAGAGAGAGTGGTACATATACTTCAGTTATCTTCATCAGTCTCTTTTTTTTTAGCTCATCAGAGCAAGCCAGGATGATCATGAACCCTTTCCTCTACCAACTCTGAATAGCCTGGCTTTAAAAATGAGCCATTACAACTTTTGCTTTCCCTATATCTTTTCTCTTTTCAGATGATGGCCTGAGGTGTACTTCATTCTTTCTTTCTCCCCAAGCCTATGGGAACTTAGGTTTCCCTAGGAGGGAGTCCTCCTTTTTCTTTCCACACATGTACATTCCACCCCAGAGCAGGAACTCTTTGTTCCTTTGGTAAATCTGATGGAGAGGGGAGAAGACACTCTATTGCTCCTTCCCCTGTGGTTGTGGTAGAGTGAAAACCACCCAAGGCTTTGTTCCTTCTTCCTGCAGTGGATCCAGGTTCTGTCAGGAGATGCAGCCCTGGGCAGATGCCAAACCAGACTTGTTCTCATGCACTTCTGAGGATCTGGGGTGAAATACCTTGTAGAGGTCTAATTTGGGTCTCCATATGGCTATTTCCTTTTTAAGAAAGTTTTCTTACAGTTCAGTGGAATATTTGAATAGAGTATTGAACTTGGGGTCAGGAAAACTTGGGTTCAAATTTTACTTCAGGCACTTACTAGCTATGTGATCCTGGGCAAATCTCTTAATCCTATTTGCCTCAGTTCCTCACCTGTAAAATGAAGATAATGCTAGCATCTTCTTCCCAGGGTTGCTGTGAGGATCAAATGAGATAATATTTGTGCTTTGCAAAACTTAAAACACTATATGTTTTTCTTCATTTGCTTTTCAGTCATTTCCAATTCTCTGTGACCCATTTGGGGTTTTCTTGGCAAAGACACTGGAGTGGTTTGTCATTTCCTTCTCCAGCTCATTTGACAGATGAGGAAACTGAGGCAAACAGGGTTAAATGACTTGCCCAGGATAGCACAGCTAGTAAGTCTTTGAGGACAGATTTGAACTGAGCAAGATGAGTCTTCCTGATTCCAGGCCCTGAACTCTATCCACTGTGCCACCTAGCTGCCCCAAAGCACTATATAAATGCTAGCGATGATGATGATGATGATGATGATGATGATGATGATGATGACAGAATCTTTCTGGGAAAATTTGGGATGCTGTGTCACTTTCAGGTACCATGCTTTTCTTTCTCCAGTATGAGGGGATGGTACAACCTTAAAATGGGTGCCACTTTCAATACAACTGCTAAAAAGAAAGATTGTTTTCTGCATTAGCAAATGAGGTAAACCAAAATCCAATCCTATGTTGATGGAAGAGGTTTGGAAAGACGCTGTACACACCTGGGTTAAAATGTTGGTCAAAATATCAACTCTGGGACATGAGGCAAATTGCTTAACTTCTCTGAGCCTGTTTTCCCACTTGCAAAATGGGAATAATAAAGTACCACCTACCTTAATAACAATGATAGCTAACATTTATATAATGCTTTAAGGTTTGCAAAGCATTTTGCGTATTTTCTCATTTGATACTTACAATAACCATGGAGGGAGGGAGGTACGATGATTAACTCCATTTACAGGTAAGGAAACTGAGACAGAACAAAGGTTAAATGACTTGCCCAGGGTCACACAGTCAGTAAGTGTCTGAAATAGGATTCATTCTCAGTATGAAGTTGGACAGAATGCTCATCACAGTTGCTTGAAGTATTGAAGAAATAAGCAGACAATCATCTGATGTGAACAACAGATCAGGAACAATGAGTCTGAGCCTACATGAATTTAATATTGAAATAAAATAAAATTCTTCTCCACTGGCCAACTTGTGGAGTTATCTTCTCCTTTCATCCTTCTATTCTCAATAGCCATTGCCTCCTTCCTGTAATCTGATTTCTCTCCCTCTGCCATCCTATTGAAAACACTCTCTCCAAGTTTACCAGTGATCAATCTCTTCATTGCTAAATCCGATAGCTTTTTCTCATTAGTCCCTTCCTTATCTTTGACATTTCAATAGCACTAAATCAGTTAAGACACTTTGAGGGCAAGACAGGAGGCATTTCTAGATGGACCAAATCATCTCCACCACCTCCCTCAGACGTAGAACCCTGCACCCAAACACCCCAAGAATGGCAGCAACCCACACACATCACTGAACCTTCTACTAGCCTGCCCCCAATACCCATCTTCCTAAAGAATAACTGCTGGTTTTTTTTTTACACATCTGCAGCCACTGAAGGGCATATAAAAGAAAGTTCTTGCCACCCTAGTCCTAGGCACTGTCAAATGGCACAGCCTCAGAAATAGACATGATTTTTATAAATGGAAGTGACACTAAAAACCATACATTGCCCATACCCTATAGGAAACCTGCTCTTTCTGTCTTCTCAGAAGTCAGCTTTCCAGGTTGGCTAGGTGGCACAGTGAATAGAGAGCACTGGCCCTGAAATCAGGAGGACCTGAGTTCAAATCCAACCTCAGACACTTAAAAAAAACTAGCTGTGTGACCTTGGGCAAGTTCCTTAACCCCAATTGCCCTACCTTCCCCTCCAAAAAAAAAGTCAACTTTCCTAGGTGTGTTGCCTCTCCTATCGGAACATGAACTCCTCGACAGCAGGGGTTGTCTTATTTTTCCATTTTTATACCTAGCACTTAGCTTTGTATGTAGAAAAAAACACATAAGATACATTTATTTATTCACTAATAAGTGTATTTTTATTCCTTCATTTATAAACACTCTGCCTTTGCCCTTGCGATTAGGTTTATGAAATAGGATTTGAACTCTATTTTAATTCTAAATTCTTCACTCCCTCCACTATATCACCTAGTTGCCTTGCCTTACAGAATAACTGTGAGGAAAGTGCTTTGTCAACTAACTCAGTGCTATAGAAACATAAGCAGTTGTTCTAGTGATGATGCTGAGGGGCCAGGAAGGAACATATGGCAGGGCTAGCCCTGGGATGGCATGGCATGCTTAGCTTTGTCCTCTCTCTTTTCTTCCTTGTGACTAGTCTAAAAGCAAGGAGGGTGATTGAATTGAGACCTCCAAATGCTCCCTTTGACTTTTCTATGGACTTTTTTTTTTTTTTTTTGCTTTTTGGAGGGCAATTGGGGTTAAATGATTTGCCCAAGGTCACACAGCTAGTTTTTGTGTTAAGTGTCTGAAGCCAGATTGGAACTCATATCCTCCTGACTCCAGGGCTGTTGCTCTTTATGTATTGGGGGGAGGGAAGACTTTATGATTTTCAATTGTTTTACCTTGTTCAATTGTTTTAGGTTACTGCATTACCTAGCTGCCCCTGGACTTCTTATATCATCCTTGTCCACAGCACATTCTTTTCATCTGCTAAATAATTTATACAGTAGGGAGCAGGCTACTTTGACAAGTCTGAAAGTTTCTGAGCTGGTGGAATGACTTGTCAGAGGATTCTCTCACTCTCTGCTAACCATTAGACAATGTATTTATTTTTTTAACTCTTCACCTCAACCTCAAATGAAAAGGACCAGGACTAAGACATGGTGAAGGTTATCATCCATCCTGGCCCTCAACCACCTTCCCTCCTTCTCTCCAATTTAAACCTTGACTGAGTGTGTCCTGTCTCTGAATGGAGTTTATATTCCTAAATTCAGAGGCTAATGAAAAGATTACTGCGAAGAGGAGCCCAGCTTTGATTAGTGAATGAGATACAGTGAACCAATGGAAACGAGGTCCCTCCAAAGGAGGGGAACCTGGGAAGATATTGTGCGACATGCCATGTCAAAGGAGCATGTTTTTAAAGTGCTAAGATTTGTCACATCCTTTGTCATGGCTATTTACCCAAATCATACAGATGTGATGCTATGGAGAGTACCCTGACTGTAACTTGATGGATTTTTCCTTTCACAGAGGAAATATTTCTTTGAGTATACTTTATAATCTTGAAAGTACTTTGTAAATGAGGGTTGCTATTAATATTTTTAAAATTTTTCTATTGATGTAAAAATTTTTAAGCATTTGGTTTTTATTCTTTTATTTTTACTTTGTGTATATATATACTCATCTATCTCTCTGTCTGTCTGTCTTTCCATCTGTCTATCTAAATGTTGTCTTCCCCATAGGACCAGAAAGCTTCTTGAGGGCAGAGACTTTTATTTTGGTCTTTGTATCACCAATGCCTGACATATAGTATTTGCTTAATACTGTTAATTGTTAACTAATCAATCACACTAATTCCCATGAATCATACTGCTATTAAATGTAACAAGTATTTAATACTTGTTAATTGATTGATTGATTGACTTAGGTCATTATAGCTAAGCTATTACAAGGAAATAAATGTCCTCATAGAATACAGTATTTAAATGGCCTGAGAAAGATGACAAATAGATATGAAATATTCTGGTCTTGTTCATGTTGTGGCTACCCCTTTTAAATATCCAGATCCCACCTACTCAGAAATAATATGCTTTAGGGCTAGGGCTTTGAGAGAGAGGCAGGGGCATAGATTCGATGACCGCTCAAAGTTCCTAGCAGCCCTGGGGGTTTTGTGAAAGTTCATTTAAACATTTGCTCACTAATGATCATGACCTCCAGTGATAGAGCACCTTTCATGCAAAAGATCCCCTGATATTTTATAAACTCCTTGCTGGAATGGTTGGATTCACCCCTGACATGCCTACCTGGAGAGGAAAGCACAGCAGCTGTTTTATAGGGCATGGGAGAGACTCAACAGTAATTGAAGGCAGGAAGTGAAGAATACCTTTTCCACTTGAAACCACAGGGGGGGCCTCAGGGAGGCTGAAAATAATGACCTGAGTTTGAATTTGACAGGAACACCAGGGTTAAAGTTGGTTTCCTTCTGAGAATGTCCTTTTGAAATATGTTCTAGAATATCACTACCATCCACTTAATTATGTCACAAAGTTAGTTAAGCCGAATAATTAATGATCATAAGGCACTTGGAAACTATCAAATGCCATATAAATGTTAAGCAGTAAAAATCACTTTGCCCATGAAACGGAGGAAAAGCGTTGTATGTAGAGGAAAACATTAAAAAGCTTCCTTTTGACCCATCTTCAGGGGCTGTTGTTCTTTATGTATTGGGGGGAGGGAAGACTTTATGATTTTCAATTGTTTTAAATCAAATTTTTGAAAGACACCACTAGATTCTGTTTCAAAGCAATTTTGGAAGACAGATAGGCTGCTGTTTGACTTTTGCAACAGTTTCACACTGTCTGTTCACTTGTCTCGCCAGAAACACAAAGGTTTTGCCTTTCGGATTTCAATAAAATATCATGTTTGCTTTTACTACTTCTAGCCGGAGGCAGTTTGGGCCCAAAGCCAAGGAAGAAGTCAAGATCATTGAACACCAAACGCAGTACCTCCGATTGATGCCTCATTTGGCAACGGTATTAGCGCTGACTTTTACCAGCAGGTAAAACCTTCTTTTGGCCATCTGAGCTGATTAAATATTTGCTAACTAAACATTAGCATAAGTGACAAGCTAAAATTAATAAGCAGCTGAAAGGAGATGAGATAGCTGTTTTAAAATTCTAACGATATTGGATGTGAACACCCAGGGCTTTGGGGATGGACTAGAAATAGTAGCCAACACGCCATTGTCTTGATGATCGGTGCTAATGAAAACCCTCAGATGATCAAAAAAGAGCTCATTTTCTCCATTGGGTTTCTTTCATTTTCTCCCCAAGCAAACTATTTGTCAGAGTTGCTAAAAAACAATAGACTTGGCCAATTTGAATCTCAGCTTCTTTTTCTACCTCTCTCCATCACTCCCTAACTGGAGGTTCTAAAAAAACAGTAACATCTCCACAGACATACAAATTGAGGAGGAATGATGCCATTTTTAACATCTTAAGTGATAAGTTCAACTGTCTCCTGTCTGCTACTTTTGAATCCTTCACCCTAAAAACACTTGCACATTACTATATCTCAACCCTGAATTTCCTCCACTATTCATCTTCTCTGATCCTATTCCTGAGCTGCTGAAAATGCCTGAATGATATCTACCCATAATGCCAGTCGAGCTCATTGCTACAGAATAATCATTTTTTTCTTCCTTGTTTGACTGTCTATTGAACTCCTCACAACTGGACAAACTCTCTCCTCAAGCCCCCAACTTGATTCCTTTTCCCTTTCCTCAGCAGACACTCTCCTAACCTACTATTTTAATGATAGTATCAAAGCTATCCTCTATGAACACCTTTTTCTCCTCTACCCACAATTCATAATCCCTCTACATTATCTTCTCTTTTCTCCTCCTTTGTTCCAGTCCCTGAGAAAGAGGTATCCCTTCTTGAAAAGGCTTCTTATTTCCACTAGGGGGGTCCTTGTCCCTCTCTCTCTTTCTTTCTCCCTGTTTCTTTCTTCTTCTCCCTTCTCCCTTCTCTCTGTCTCTTACTTTTCTCTCTTCAAACATGCCCAACTCCTCATCCTCCTTAAAAATATCTTCACTTGTCGCAGCCACCCCATCAAGTCACCATCCTATATTCTTTCTGTCTTCTCCAAAATTCTTTTTAAAAAAATAATCTACACAGCTTCTTCTTTCTCTATGCACATTCACTTCTCAAGCCTTTTAAATCTGACTTTTAGTCTTATCACCACTGTGGTGGCTCAGTGGATGGGAGCTGGACTTGGAATCAGGAAGACCCAAATTCTAATTCTACCTCCAGCATTTACTAACTATGAGACCCTGGGCAAGTTATTCAGCCTCTGTCTGCTTCAGTTCCTCATCTGTAAAATAAGGATAATAATATTTACCTCTTAGGGTTGTTAGCAGGTGAAGATGTAAAGTGCTTTGCGAACTATGAAACTCTCTAAATATGAGCTATTACTATCAGCTGGCTACCACTGGACCAAATGGTCTTCTCTAAGGCTATTAGTCACTTCTTAGCTGCTAACGTTTATGGAATATTCTCAGTCATCGCATTTGACTTCTTTGCCACTTTTGGCAGTACCCATGATCCCTTCCTCCATACACTCTCTCCTCCCTTGGCTCCTATACCATTGCCTTTGCTGTCTGCCCTTTTCTCTAAACTTTGCTGGGGCCATTATCCATATTCTACCCCTTACCCATGGGTATTTCCCAAGGCTCCATCCTAGTCCTCTTTTTTCTCTGTATTCCTTTCCTTGGTTGATTTCACCTACTCATGGGGCCATTACTAGTCATCTTGACTTTTGTATTGCCACCAGAATCTGATGACTCCTGGAGGAGAGAATGAGGCTGATGACTTTGCTCTGCCTCACTTAAATCCGGCTCATGCACAAGTCAAGACATCACCCTCCTGATGTCACTGGTCCTCTTCAAGAGCTAAGGATGAACAACAACAATAATCACTGGCTCACATGGCTTTGGTTACCATCTCCATACAAACGGCTCCCAAATCTTCATCTCCAGCCTAATCTCCCTTCTCAATTCCAGGCCAGCTACCTCCTGGAAACCTCCCTGGGAGTGTATTGTCAGCATCTTAGGCTCACACTTCTTTCCTCTGAACATGTTCCTCCTCCACACTATTGTTTCTTTTGAGTGGCCATTACTACCCACACTCTTTACCTTGGAGTTACTCTTGACTCTTCTTTCTTTCATACTCTCCCTCATCCACTCATTGCCAAATTGTGTTGATTCTCTCTCCACAACGTAGTTCACATCCATGCTCTTCTCTCAACTCACATAGCCACCACCCATTGGAACTCATCTGTCTGCTTCCAGTCTGTTACCACTCTAATCCAGCCTCCATGTAGCTGCCAAAATAATCTTTCTAAAACAGAGTTCAGATTTGGATACAAAAGACTTCTGGGACTCTTTGAAAATACAGATTTCTCCGTTTTGTTCAATGGAGACTCTAACTTGCCTTTCTAGCCTCATTTATTTCACATTTTTCCCCTTCTCATACGCTGTTTTCTAGCCAGACTAGGTTACTCAGTATTTCCCAAACTCATCATTCTGTTTCCCACCTCTGTGCATTTGTATAAACTGTCCCTCAAGACTGTAAAGTTTACTCCATCCTCTTAGAATCCTAATCTTCACTCAGTGCTTGGTTTCAGCGATGTCTTTTTTTTTTCTTGATGGGAATGGGGTTAAGTGACTTGCCTGGGTCACACAGCTAGTAAGTGTCTGAGGCTGGATTTTAACTCAGGGCCAGTGCTCTATCCACTGTACCACCTAGCTGCCCCAGTAATATCTCTTACTGTCCCCCAATTATTAGAAACCCTATCCATTCCAAAGTTACCTTATATTCACTTACTTAGAAGACAGTCTAGTATAATGGTAACAATGCTTGATTTGGAGTCAGAATATCTGGGTTGAAACACTGCCTCAAACACTTACTAGTTGTGCCACCATGGTCAAGTGACTTAAGATCTCAGAGCCTCAGTTTCCTCATCTGTAAAAGGGGTATAATAATTGTTCCTCATAGGAGAATTGTTATGAGGAAAGAACAAAGAATAGCTGTGTTGGAGAAATTATATTTAGAGTTAGGTGCTTCAGACCACAGCTTGAGAAGAACAGTGCTGGACTTCAGGTAACTTGGAAGAAATTTGAGATCCAGGCCACATGTTTTATGTAGCTATCTCTGGGCAAAGTACATTTTAAAATCCCACTGATTTTGAGTTACTGTTATTAAGTTTACATATTTCATAATTGTCTCTTCTTCCTTACACCCTTCCAGTGTATTATATAATTTGATGCTGCTTTCTAGTCAGTGAACTTTCTGGTCAACTTGAGACATTTTACTACAGTAAAATGAATTAGTGTGAGATTGAAAAGAATTAGAACCCCCTGAAAAAAAAATCTACATTGGATTAACCCAGTCTTGTGATACTGATGAGATATTTTTCACAGTTGCTAAAGAAAATCTCATTTGGGCATTATGCCCAGATGAGGCCAATTCAGTGACTTTAAGCTCATATTTGGAACTCCCTGAAAAAGAGAAGGAAATCACTTGGCTTTTGAGATTCTTTGTATACCTTTCGCCCCTTTCTAGTAGAACAGTCACAGATTTTATTTATGGATAGGTATCACAATGAATGATAAGAGAGTCAGGCTCCAAAAAGGTCTTCAGGAATCAATGACCCAGGTAACTCTCTAGTCTCTTATTCAATTGAACAATCTTTAGTTAAACACTCACTGTGGACAGAGTACTGGACACAGGACCTAAGAACTAGGTAGATATGAAGGTGAATAAATTATGGTTCCGACTTTATTGGAGTTTACAATCAAATAAGGAAAAAAAAGATTCATGCTTAGAAAAACTAAACTAAGTAATTGAGGAGCCTGTCATCCTAACTGTGACGTGTATTTGCTTTGCAAGCTGGGGGAATCACTTAACTTATGGGTATCTAACAACATCACAGTCCTACTCATATTATGAGAGGAATTCCCATTATACCCTGCCCCATGAGTATGTAAACCAGGCTCTGCTTGAAGGCTCTCTAGGAAGGGGAACCCAGCTCTTTTCTGGGGGTAAAGAATTAGAAATTGAGGGATGAACATCAACTGAGGAATGGCTGAATAAATTGTAGTAGGTAATTATGATGGAACACTATTGTACTATAAGAAATGATGAGTGGGATGTTCTCAGAAAAGCCTAGAAAAACTTTCATGGATTGACACAAAGTGAAATGTACTGGGTACAAAGTAACAGCAATATTGTAAGATGATCAGCTGTGAGTGAGTTGGCTATTCTCAGCAATACAAGTTCCTTGACAATTCTGAAGGACTTAAGATGAAAAATGCCCCTCATCCCCAGAGAAAGAATGGATGATATCTGAATACAGATTGAAGCAACTTTGGGTTTTTTTTCACTTTATCTTTCTTGAGTTTTTTGGTCTGTTTTCTTTCACAACATGACTATTATGGATGTTTTGCATGACTACACAAATATAACTGATATGGAATTGTTTGCCTTCTCAGTGAGGAGGTGGGAAGGGAGGAAGGGAGAGAATTTGGAACTCAAAGTTTTAAAAACAAATGTTAAAAATTGTTTTGTACACATTACTGGGAAAAATTAAATACTAAATAAATACCAAAAAGGAAAGGGAACCCACCCCCTCTGAAGGCACCCACTCTCCTTTGGGATAGCTCTTATTTTAGGAAGTTTCTCTCTCATCCCCCAGCATAAAGTCTACATAAGTTTCTTCCACTCTTTGCTCCTAGCCCTGCCTCTGAGGACAAACAGAATAAATCTATACCCTCTTTCACATGACATCCCTTCAGATAGTATCATATTCCCCCTGAATCTTTGCTTCTTCAGGCTTAATATACTCAGTTTCTTCAATCAATTCACATGTCATCTTTAGGGGGCTGCTAGATGGTACAGTGGATAGAGAGTACTGGGCCTAGAGTCAGACTTTAATTCAAACCCAGACTCAGACTTTAACTAGCTGTGTGACCCTAGGCATGTCATTTAACTTCTGTCTGCCTCAGTTTCCTCAACTCTAAAATGAGGATAATAATAGTACCTACTTCCTTGGATTATTACAGGGATCAAATGAAATAATACTTATAAAACATTTAACATAGTGCCTAGCAAATAGTAGGCTCTTAATAAATGCTTGTGTCCTTTTCTTTCTTTTCCCTTCCTTCTTTCCTTCCTTCCTTTCTTCCTTCCTTCCTTCCTTCCTTCCTTCCTTCCTTCCTTCCTTCCTTCCTTCCTTCCTTCCTTCCTTCCTTCCTTCCTTCCTTCCTTCCTTCCTTCCTTCCTTTTTTCCCTCCAATTTGCACTCAAAGTCCTTCACTGTCCTGATTGTCCTTTTCTGGACACTTTCCTGTTTATCAGTGTCCTCCTTAAACTGTGATATTCAGGACTGAATACACTTTTCCAGATGAAGTCTGATGAAATCAGAGTGCTAGAGGACTGCCACCTCCCTATTTCCAGCAGCTATACCCCTTTAATGTAGACCAAAATGTTATTACCTTCTTTAGCTACCACATCACACTGTTCATTCCTTTGGAGTTTGCAGGCCACTAAAACTCCCAGATCCATCTCAGAATAGTTCTTATTCATACATGCCTCCTGCATCTTAAATTTGGGAAGACGATTTCTCAAACCCAAGTGCAAGATTTATATTTATTTCTATTGAATGTCATCTTATTGGATTCAGCTCAATGCTTTGATTTGTTAAGAACCTTTTGGATCCTGACTCTCTTATCACCCATCATGATATCTATCCCCTCAGTTTTGTGTCATCTACAACTTTGATGTGCTTATATATCTATGCTCTTCTCCAAGTCACTGATAAAAATGTTAAATAGTGCTGGGCTAAGCACCAGCCCCTGGGGCACTCCATAAGAAACCTCATGCCATGTTGACATAGAATCTTTAATGGCTGATCTTGGAGTTCAGCCATTAAAACTATTCTGAATCCATCTGACCTATATTATTGCATAAGCCTTATCTATGATTCCTCTGCAAAAAAAAAAATGAGATACTTTATCAGAAGCTTTACTAAAATCTCAGTAAGCTCTGTTCATGCACTTCTCTTCATCTACTAGCTTAGTAATCTTGAGATTACTAAAATTGATTCTTAGTGAGATTCATTTGACATGACTTGTTCATGATAAAGCCCTGCTGGCTCATTGTAGTCACCACTCTCTTTCCTAGATACTCACCAACCATCTCATTAGACTAGGTTCATTCTAGAATTTTCTCAGGAGTTAAAGTCTCCTTACTGACTTGTAATTTTCAGACTCTCTTCTCTTCCCTTTTTTTAAAAATCAGGATGACATTGGCCCTTGTCCTATCTTATCTTTCTCATTTTCCATGATCTTTCAAGTATCACTGACAACGGTTCGGTAAAATTTTCTGCCAGTTTGTTCAGGACTCCTTGATGGACCATGACTATGGTACATGGACATGCCTTCAAGCTAGGTGCTCTTGTGGTATCTTTTCTTGGATTTACTTATATTTTTTCAACTCCATGTTATTTTTGTTCTTTCATTTCCAGTGTAAAATCATTCTCCTTTGCAAAGGAAAACTTTAAAGATTATTAAGTTGCAGAACAACTGTTGATATTCATTGGTAGACATAATTCTTCATCAGGAGCTCCCTACATCAATAAAATCATAGGTCCCATCAAAAAATTTTTTTTTGGATGCTAGGGGAAGAAGCTGTTAGAAACAGAGATCAAAAAATGCTTCATGGAGGAAGAGGTGTTATCTCCATTGCTCTTAATATATTGAATAGGAAGTCAAATGACAAAGAAGAGGGGAACTGAGAAACAGCAGTTAGAGAGAAGGGAGGGTGGTGGTGGTATAATAGAAATATCAAAGCATGATATTGTAAAAGCCAAGAGAAGATAGTACCCAGCAAGAGCAGAGAGGTCAACAGGGTCAAATACTTTAGTGAGGTTGAGGACAATAATTGAAATTAAGGCCACTGGATTTGGTGTCTTACTGTTCATTGGTAATATGTGAGGGGACAATTTTTATAGAGTGATGGGTAAAGAAGTTGGATGAAAGAGGATCAGTAGAGATTGTTTTAATAAAAGGAGAAACAGAGACAGAGAAACAGAGGAGAGTGAGGAAGGGAGGGAAAGGGTAAAGAGGAGAGGGGGAAAAAGAAAAAGAAAATAAAATGGTAATCTCTTCTCTCCCAAGAGTGATTACTTTTCAGGGGCCTTGCTCTAATCCTGAAATATCAACCCCAGATCATCTACTGTTTGGTTTACTGCTGGACTAATAGTGTGTGCATGGGCCAAGGAGTATGTCTGATTATTTTGACCAATCAGAAGGAGCTTCCTGTGTGGGCGTTATCTGACTTCATCCAATGATCAAGGTCTTATAATCCCCTTCAAGACTGATTCTAACATTGTGGTAGGGTTGTAGGAGAATTCATAACCATATAACCTAGTATATGGGGCAGCTAGGTGGCATAGTGGATAGAGCACTGGGCCTGAAGTCCGGAAGACTAATCTGACCTCAAAACTTACTAGTTGTGTGACCCTGGGCAAGTCACTTAACCCTGTTTACCTCAGTGTTCTCATCTGTGAAATGAGCTGAAGAAGGAAATAGTAAACCACTCCAGTATTTTTGCCAAGAAAATCCCAAATGGGGGTCACAAAAAGTGACAATCTAATTGCAGAATAGAGTTTAAGAACTAATTTTGCCAGGTATGTCAGTAACAGACTCCTATTTTTGATGTGATTTGTTACCCAATAATGATTGCTAGCTCATAAAGTAACTTGTTGACTTTTCCCTCTGTAACTGAAGAACTATTTTAGATGTATGTTTACAAAGTGCTGTTTGGTACAGTAGATAGAGCGCTAGGCATGGAATTAGGAGATTCATTTTCATGAGTTCAGATATGGCCTCAGATACTTACTAGCTGTGTGACCCTGGACAAGTCACTTCACCCTGTTGTAGCGGCAAGCACCCCAAGCGTCCTCAGGGTGGCTGCCCATACAGGTTCTTGGATCTGCTTTGTTAAAGGAAAGCAACTCAAAATGGGTTAACAAGCTTACTTTAATCAGTCAGATATATATCGTTTACCTTGTTCAGGGGAAAAAGGTCAGCACCCCGAACTTCCAAGTATACAGGCAGAATTATCAAGACAGAAACAGATCAAGTAGACAGCTTTCCAAACTGTCCAGCCATTACATCCATACCCAGTCAACATCTGGGTTTCCACATCTGGGTTTTTTAAAGCGGGGGGGGGGGGGGGCTGGACAACGGCTTCGCAGAATACAGATCAAATCACAGAACACTTCTCAAAGTGAGCCCCCAAAAACAAAGCTACACATCAGGGCTTATATAGCCTTCTCCTGGCTCAGAGAATGTAACAATCTTATTGACTCACTGGCCAATCAAGAAGTATCTACTGAAAAACAAGCCTCCCACCCCAGGCTCCAGGTGCACTTTAGCCTAGGGGCAGGGAAGATCTTTAAAATTTACATTTTCATTACACCTATTTACCTCAGTTTTCTCATCTCTAAAATGAGCTGAAGAAGAAAATGGCAAACCACTCCAGTATCTTTTCCAAGAAAACCCCAAAATGGGGTCATGTAGAATTGGATATAACTGATTGATTACCAACAAAAACAACAACAAATTCTGAGTTTGCTTATAAAATGATTTTTTCCACTTCTAAATAAAAGGGAATAGTTTGACATATTCTACCTGTAACACATACAAAACAAATGACCACAGGGCAGCGGTGTTCACAAATATATCCTGCTCAATTAGTAGCTTCCATCCATACTGCAACCTTCAAACTGACTGACTGAATATGTGACTTTGTGACTCTCCACCTTGGCCCACACACAAAGACCAAACCTACATTTTAGCTACTAAATTATACATTTTAGGATTCATTACATTGAGACCAATGAGAAGGCCATGCGAAGCTCACCCATTTTTCATAGATATTTACCCAAGGAAGTTAATGAGTTTTGTGATAAAGATGATCACTTTTTTGGTATTGTTTTTTGCATGCTGTAGAAAACCTGAATCATTATCTTTGATTAGAGGTTTGCTCAATAGGCAGATCAAAGATAATCCCTATTGCTCAAGTGAAGTAATGTATACAAAAAGGCATTATAACTAGAAAGTGATTTAGAAATGTAAATTATTGTTATTGATATTGTCATCATTGTTATTATGGTAGTGCACATCACTTAGTACTAGAGGGAGCTCTGGGACATCTGCCTCCCTCCCTGGGCCTCTTTCAAGCCCCCAGAGCAGCTGGCTGTTGCTCACCTTTTGATTCCACCCCTTTATTTCAGCATTCTCATGTTAGTCCAAGGGTTGTGTCTGTGTCATCCAATCAGCTGCTATAGCTTGGTCCTTTATCTTCTCATTCTTCTCCTTTATCACTTTACTCACTGTGTTTTCTTTAAGATCATTTATAATGGGCATCATGTGAAAATCTTAATGAGAATGGTAGAAATAAACCAATACAAGGTGATGTCAATATGTCCAGTGCCTGCTTTCTCATTATATACCCTCATCAAATATCTCCTTTTATCCTGTCCCTAAGTGGTAGACGGGGCAAAATCAGGGAATTTCAGTATGCCGTTCCTCCTTGCCAGGCTTAGGCAGGGCTTTCATTAAGGAATGCCCAGACAATCAACTTTACTTTGATGGAAAGCAGGAATGCTACTCTGACTTGGTTTTTCTGTCCCTAGGACAGAGCTTTCTTCTAAGCAATTTTAGTTTCAATCTTTAGGGCTGAACTCCTTCTCTGTTGCTATTAGTTAAATGTGTTTAATCTCATCAATGTATATGTAATACCAGGCCAGCCCAGGAAGATTTCTTCCACCACCCACTCACTGGATGTAAGCTACCTGGGTATCCCAGTGCCTCCACAGCACCTAGAGAGAGGGAATTAATTTCTCCCAGTCTCTCAAAGTTTAAATTTAGTCTCACTTTTAAATATCCTGCCCCAATTAATTTTGTCACTTCCCAGACACATGCTTGAGGGAGGGTCATGGGTATTCCATTGTGATAGTAATGGCAATTAAAGATTCCCCTGTATTGGCTTGGTTTTCAAATTGATTGTATTAAAACCCAGAGTTTGTTAATCCCACCTGTGGGATGGGCTTGTTGATGTGAAAAGAAAGTCCTGAAGTGGGAGGAGCTGGTGACGTAGTTTGGAGAGACACTGGAGAGAGGCGGAAGATCTTTTTTGGAAGCAGCACCTCGTGGAGAGAGAGAGAGACTAAGAGGATTGCTGGTGGCCGCTTTGAATTGCCCTGGACTTTTGAGACCTTCCCCCTGAGCTGCCAAGGACTGAGGAGACATGGCTGTTTTGCTGGTACTTTGTCTGTTTTGATGTTATTTTGCCAGATTTGTCCACTGGTGAAAGACTGTCCTGTTGAAGAAGTCCTGGAACCTGGCATTTGGTTAAGAAGGCCTGAGACTGTCCTGCAGACAGAGAGTGAATACTGTCCACTGGTGAGGGACAGTACTGTTGTTGCAGGGGTCTGGAGACTGTCCTGCAGACAGAATGAATACTGTCCACTGGTGAGGGACAGTACTGTTGTTGCAGGGGTCTGGGAGCCTTTCTGTTGGTTCAGAAGCCCTGAAGAAGGATTTTCTTGTTGTATGTTTACAGAAATCCTGGGAGAGGGCTTTGCTAATGTGGCATTACATTTCCTTGGCATTACATTACATTATGGCGTAGTCGGTAGGAAAGGCAACTTCCCAGGTTCAAAATACCAGCATAGGTGCTCTCTATTTTATTCAGTAACAAACCCAGAACAGAGAAGATCAAAACATGACATCATTCAAAATACAGCATTTACTAAGTGTGATTAAATAATCTCCAAGGCCTACCCCACCCCAGGACTTTCCAATCATTCAATCAATTACAAAGTCTCTGTTCCAAATACTTCTCCACCCCTAGGCTATACCTTAATTAAGTCCACCACAAAGCCCCTCTTCTCAAATGGAGATTAGTTTCCAAACATAAGTAAAATACATTCATTTGCTCAACCATAGAACACAAAAAGGTCAAAAGTTCCGCACCCCTGGATCACAATTGAATCTACCCCAGAGTTACATCAAGTTTAAACACAGCACTTAATACCCAAATGGAGGTCTTTTCTTCATCTTGACACGAGGCAAGTTCTCAGCAATCTTAGTTCCTGGAGAGACAAGGCTTAGCAAGGCCATAAGATACATTGCCAGTCCCTTCATGAATTTATCCTCTGTCTGTAGAACAGCCCTAGAACCCCTGAACACATTAGCAAAGCCCTCTCCCAGGATTTCTGTAAACATACAACAAGAAAATCCTTCTTCAGGGCTTCTGAACCAACAGAAAGGCTCCCAGACCCCTGCAACAACAGTACTGTCCCTCACCAGTGGACAGTATTCATTCTGTCTGCAGGACAGTCTCCAGACCCCTGCAACAACAGTACTGTCCCTCACCAGTGGACAGTATTCACTCTCTGTCTGCAGGACAGTCTCAGGCCTTCTTAACCAAATGCCAGGTTCCAGGACTTCTTCAACAGGACAGTCTTTCACCAGTGGACAAATCTGGCAAAATAACATCAAAACAGACAGACAAAGTACCAGCAAAACAGCCATGTCTCCTCAGTCCTTGGCAGCTCAGGGGGCAGGTCTCAAAAGTCCAGGGCAATTCAAAGCGGCCACCAGCAATCCTCTTAGTCTCTCTCTCTCTCCACGAGGTGCTGCTTCCAAAAAAGATCTTCCGCCTCTCTCCAGTGTCTCTCCAAATCTACGTCACCAGCTCCTCCCACTTCAGGACTTTCTTTTCACATCAACAAGCCCATCCCACAGGTGGGATTAACAAACTCTGGGTTTTAATACAATCAATTTGAAAACCAAGCCAATACAGGGGAATCTTTAATTGCCATTACTATCACATCCATCTACCCCCTTAATGAAAAAATGTATAGTCCCTGCAAATTAAATAGGATATACTTGCACATATATCAAAAATAACATAAATTGACATAATATAGTTCAAGGAAATTATTCCAACTTCCTTACAAAATGCCCATTTGGGTACTTAATATATGACATTTTCACAAGAACTCCACATGGCTAGCAATAATATTATAGCAAGTATAATAAATTGCATACCATTAATGGTATATATAACGACTTTAAGTATGCCCAGCATCTGACATTGCCTAGCACAGCACATAGTAGACTCTTAATAGATGATTGTTGATTGAAGTAATGAAGGACACAGATCAAATACCATGTGTAATATTGCATTGGATAACAGGACTGGGCAAAGTGACCAGATTCATGTGCAGAAACATATTACATATGGATATGACATACCTAACTGCTTTCTAGCAGATATATCAAAGAAACATAAAGCAAGAGAACTTATGGCAGAAGAAGGCATGGATTACGTACAACACAAAATGACATATTTGGCAGCTACATCCTAGATACACGTTACATGCATTCTAACAGTGGACATGTGGGTAGACATTCCTCCTCTTAGTTCTGAAGTACCTTATATGAGCATGGTCACTGACTAAAAAAAGCCTTGTACTTCCACTGAGACTCCCAGAGTTTCCGGATGGCCTGAGCAGACCATTGACATCTCTAGTTGCTAAGGATGCCCTTTGCTCCCTAGGGCCCCACACACCTGTAGTATTAGTCAGGAAAAGGGATGCCTTTGTATTCACTTTTCACTCTCTCTTTCCCCTTCCCCTTGTCCTAATATGTTTTCCTTAGACCTGTTAATTTCCCTGACCCTCTAGAATATACCAACACTGACTTCTTGACCTCTCAAATCATCATCTAAGCAAGGGCTGGGGAACCTGTGTCCTCGAGGCCACATGTGGCCCCCTAGGTCCTCAAGTACAACCCTTTGACTGAATCCAAACTTCACAGAACAAATCCCCATAATAAAAGGATTTGTTCTATAAAATTTGGACTCAGTCAAAAGGCTGCACCCCAGAACCCACATGTGGCCTCGAGGCTGCAGTTCCCCACCCCTGATCTAAGCTATTATGTCAGAGGTCTTCTTTGCCACTGATGAGTGTCCTTGTCCTGGCAGAGTCCATTGGGCTGATTCTCCATTGCTCTTTTCTTCTTGCTCACCTGGAAATCTGACTAATTCTTCAATTCACTGTAGGTTGTTGCCATGTCTTTTCATTGAATGGCACTAACCCCTCCAAAGATCTGTTTTGTAGGTTGCAAAGCTGCCAGATACTTAATGCAAAATGGCATTCCATTAATTCACTATTTCTGGTCTTCCCTACCCTCCAAGACTTCTTAGCAGAACTGCATGCCTTTGCAGAAGACCCTGGTAATTAACTCAAGCATCATACCATTGCTTGTTTCTGTGAGAGCTTTTCTGCACCATGGTCGACCAAGGTGGTAGGCCTCCAGTCAATCTTTTAGGTGAGAAATGTACTGGGCATGAATTTCTATGTCTTCTTCAAGTCAGTAGGCATACTGACTCTTACCCAAACATCAGCAGATAGGCAGTGGAGCCCGTGGTGTCATTCTTGGGAGCATTATATGCATGTGTGTTGATTCCAATGAGCTTTTTGTTCAAGCCTCAGGAGCTCTGCCATGTTTGGCAGCTTAGATCTCCCTGAGGGTGGTAAGGGAGGGTTCTGTGCATCTTAATTCCTGCCAAACCCAACACCTCCTTCAGTAGTTTGCTTTCAGATTCTTTACCTGAGTTAGAGTTGGTTTTGGCAGGGAATCCAGCTATAGAACAATACTTTTCCCAAAGCATTTTAGCAACTTCAGATTCTTTCTGGTTCCTGACTGTGCAACACTGTGAGTACTGGATAAAATGGTTTGTCACCACTAAGATACTGTTTACTGATTTCCTACCTCTTTCCAAAAGCAAAAATGTCTATATACCCAAGGTCTGACAATTTACCAAGCCAGGTGCTTTGTTTTGACCCAGCTGTCCCAAATCATAACGTGGTGCTTTCATAGAGATATTTACTCTGTTAAACATGTTATTTTAAAATTGGGGAGAAAATTTGTAACTCAATCTTGTGGAAATGAATGATGTAAACTAAAAAATAAAAAAAAAGAGAAAGAGAGAAAACATGTTATTTTATTCTCACAATCAATCAGTAAACATTTATTAAGCTATATTCCAGGCACTGTACTAAGTGCTGGGATAGAAAAAAAGGCAAAAAACAGTCCCTACCCTCAAGGAGCTTATAGTCTAAAGGGGGAGACAAATACAAACAAGTACATACAAAGTAAGCGTTATACAGGATAAATTGGTGATAATTTACAGAGGGAAAGCCCTGGAATTAAGAGGAGTTGGGAAAGCCTTCCTATAGATTTTTGTTAGGTCTGAAAGGAAGGCAGGGAGGTCAATAGTTGAAATTCAGGAGGGACAGAGAAAATGCCTTGAGCCTAGAGATGGAGTGTCTTGAATGTGGAATAGCTATGGGGCCAGTGTCACTAGATCAAAGTGTGTCTCACTGAGTAAGGTGTGAGAATACTGGAATGGTGGAAAGAGGTTAGGTTGTGGAGGGCTTTGAATGCCAAACAGAGCATTTTGTATTTGATCCTCTAGGCAATAGGAAGCCATTGGAGTTTATTAAGTTGGGGACAGGTGGTGACATGATTGATCTGTGCTTTAGGAAAATCACTTTAGTGACTTAATGAAGGATGGATTGGCAAGGCAGGCAGACCCACCCAACAGTGATCCCGAAGTGAGGTGATGAAAGCCTTCACTAGAATGGTGGCAATGTCGGAGGGGAAAAGGGGGTGTATATAGGAGAGATATTGTAAATAAAGGTGGAATCGAAAAGCCTTGATAACAGCTTGGATATGGAGGGGACACGGTTAGAGATAGTGAGGAATCCAAGATAACTCCTAGGTTTTGATCCTGAGGGACTGGGAAGAAGATGTTTTGGTCATATTGAGTTTAAGATGCCTACTGGACAGCTAGTTCAAGATGTCTGAAAGGTAGTCAGAGATGTGAAACTAGAGGTCAACAAAGAGTCTGGAGGAGTATAGGTAGATTTGAGAATCATTAGCCTAGAGATGGTGATTAAATGCATAGGAGCTTATAAGATCACGAAATGAAGTATTATAGGAGAAGAGAAGAAAGCCCAAGACAGAATTCTGAGGGGATATCCATAGTCAAAGGGCATGATCTGGAAGAGGTTCTAGGGAAGGAGACAGAGAAGGAACCATGAAATGGGTAGGAGGAGAAGCAGGAGAGAGTGGTGTCCTAAAAACCTAGAGAGAAGAGAGTGCAGTTATCCCTTCCACATTGTGGGGGTTAGGGGTATGGGCCCCCTCGATCTGGAAAATATGAGTAAAAAGTTTTGGCCCTCCCTTTGTACCAGAGAAGGAATGTGAATTTTTTCTTTTTCTTTTATGGGGTGTTTACAGTACCTTATTGTAAAAATTGAGTTGATATTATACAATACTATACATATATTTTAAACATTTCTGAATTTCTAAATATTTTCTGTGCTGTCTGCTGGCCTCTGCATGTCATCTGAGGCTTCTGTGAAACTCTCCCCAAATTCCCATTTAATTTCTTATGGTGACCTTTGACATATGGAAATTGCAATGGTGAAAGTCACAATGGGGAAGGGATAACTGTATCAAAGAGAAGAGAGTGATCAGCAGTGTTAAAGTGAAGAGAGGGAGAGGAGAATGAGAACTGAGAAAAATGCCACTGCATTAGGCAATTAAGAGATCATTAGTAATTTTGGAGAGTAGATTTGGTTGAATGATCAGGTCAGAAGCCAGATTGTAAGGGGTTTAACAACAACCTTTCAGGGTAGGTGCTGTTATTGTCTATTGTCCCCATGGCAAGCAGAAATGTTTTGCCCAGGGTCACATGGTCAGTAAGTGTCTGAGAATGGATTTGAACTCAGATCTTCCAAACTCAAGAGCTAGGACTCCATCCACTATGTAACCCCGCTTTGTTACAGCCTGCTTCATGTTTTTCTAAGGCTTGGGAAATAAGAATGGCATTTATTTTTTAAACACAATAAAATACAATTTTTAAAATACAATAAAATATTTTTAAAATATAATAAAACTTTATTTTAAAATATAAAAATAAAATAATAATGTTGTTATTCAATCATTTCAGTTGTAAACACCTCTTTATAACCTGATTTGGGGTTTTCTTGGCAAAGATACTGGAGCTGCTTGCCATTTCCTTCTCTAGCTCATTTTACAGATGAGGAAACTGAGGCAAACAGGGTTAAGTGACTTACCCAAGGTCACACAGGTAGTAAGTATCTGAGGCTAGATTTGAATTCAGGTTTTCCTGACTCCAGGTCAAGTGCTTTATCCACTGTGCCATCTAGCTGCCCTCATAATATAATAAAATTTTAAAAACCATTCTTACCTTGGGATGCACCAAATGTAGCATAAGCCTATATTTGGCCCTTTGTCTATAGTTTGCTGACATCTGCACTACATCATGCTTCCCTTCATATGGTATCTTAATAATTCCTTCAAAATGAAATAGAAAAAGTTGGAATGGAAACACACAGTGGCAGCGGGATGAATAGTAAGAAAAGGGCAGAAAGAAAAGGGTGTTTTTTGGTGTATTTTATTAAAGTCAATATTTGTTTCAGAAGGTTCCATGGTTAAAAAATTCCATCACTGGGGGGTGGAACCAAGGTGGCGGCATAGAAGCAGGAAAACTCCCTGTGCTCCCCCCATAACCACCTCAAATACCTATAAAAATGACTCTAAACAAACTTTAGAGCTACAGAACCCACAAAGTGACAGGGAGAAACCTCCCGCTAAAGGCAGCCCAGCAAGAGAACAGGAAGGGTCCATTGAAGCACACTTTGGGCAGAGCCCAGCCCTGCATGAGCCCACAGTTTTAGCCTCAGGGCATCCCTGACCCTGGAGCAGACTTCAGGAGAGTGGATCACCAGCAGCTGTGGCGGTTTCCAGATTTATCAACTCATAAATGCCAAATACAAAGTGAGAGGTCAGTGGACTTTGGGAAGAGGGGGTCTGGGAGTGCAATCCAGCCTCTGCCTGCCCCCAGGGTGAGAAACAGCTGAGGAGCAGCAGCCACCACACTGTGGCTACTTCAGACCTCCTGGCCTGCAAATCATATGGGGACCAAGCAACCAGTCTGAGGGGTAATCACTCTTGGCTTTAGCCTCCTTGGATCAGGATCACTGTCTTGGGTGGAGGTCCTGGGGTGTGTGACCAGGTGCCACAGAATGTGGAGGCTTCAGAGAGGGCACCCAACTAATGCCTCCGGCACCTATGAAAACCCCAGTGATTTGAGACAAAGCTCTCCTCTCTGGAAGTAGAGTTCTACTGTGGCAAAAAGCTCAAAAGTCAAGTAATTGAGTGGCAACATGAGCAAGCAAAGGAAGCAAAGCAAGCACAACAGTCAAACCTCAGATTCCTTTTTTGGGGACAAAAAGGATCAAAGTATGGAATAGGAGGAAGACAACAAAGTCAGAACTCCTGTACAAAAAGCCTCCAAGAAAAATATGAATTGCTTACAGGCCAAAGAGGAGCTTAAGAAGGATTTTGAAAACCAAATAAGAGAAGTGGAGGAAAAATTGGGAAGAGAAATGAGAATGATGCAAGAAAATCATGAAAAGAGAGTCAACAACCTGAATGAAGAAAATAACACCTTAAAAAATAGGCTAACTCAAATGGCAAAAGAGGCTCAAAAAGGCAATGAGGAGAAGAATGCCTTAAAAAGCCGAATTTGCCAGATGGAAAAAGAATCTCAAAAGCTCACTGGAGAGAATCATTCCTTCAGAATTAGATTGGAGCAAATGGAAGCTAGTGACTTTATGAGGAATCAAGATACTATTATACAGATCCAAACAATTGAAAAAATAGAACGCAATGTGAAATATCTCACTGGAAAAACTACTGACCTGGAAAATAGATCCAGGAGAGAAAAAAATTATTGTACTACCTGAAAGCCATGATCAAAAAAAGAACCCAGAAATCATCCTTCAAAAAATTATCAAGGAAAATTGCCCTGATGTTTTAGAACCAGAGGGCAAAATAGAGGTTGAAAGAATCCACTGCTCACCTCCTGAAAAAGATCCCAAAAAGAAAACTCCTAGGAACATTATAGCCAGGTTCTGAAGTGCCCAGATCAAGGAGAAAATATTATAAGCAGCCAGGAAGAAACAAGTTGAATATTGTAGAAACACAATCAGGATAACCCAGGATCTGGCAGCTTCTACACTGAGGGATCGAAGGGCTTGGAATATGATATTCTGGAGGTCAAAGGAGCTGGGATTAAAACCAAGACCCAGCAAAACTGAGTATCATGTTTCAGGGGAAATTATGGTCATTCAATGAAATAGAGGACTTTCAAACATTCTTGATGAAAAAAAAAACAGAGTTGAATAGAAAATTTGACTTCAGATACAAGAAGCAAGAGAAGCACGAGAAGGTAAACAGGGAAAAGAAATCATAAGGCACTTATGAAAGTTGAACTATTTTCATTCCTACATGGAAAAAATGATAATTGTAACTTACGCAACTTTTCTCAGTATGAGAATAGTTGAAGGGGATATAAATGTATATATGTATACATACATATATGTCTCTATAGGAGGGTATATGGGCATATGAATACATATGTGAGTGTGTGTATATTTATATGTACAGGTATACATAGACAGGGCACAGGACCAATTGAATAGGAAGGGATGACACTTAAAAGGTGAAATTGAGAGGTGAGAGAGAAATATAATGAGAGGAGATGGGGAGAGACAGAATGGGGCAAATAATCCCATATAGAAGAGGCAAGGGAAAACTGTTTCAATGGAGGGGAAGAACAGGAAGGTAAAAGGGAATGGGTCAACCTTACTCTCATTTAATTTGGCTTAGGTAGGGAATGACATACACACTAAATAGGGTATCTCACCCTACAGGAGAGTATGGGGGAATAGGATGAGAGGGTGGATGAAGGAGGGGAGGGCAGGTTGGGGGGGACTGAAGTTAGAAGCACCCACTTTTGAAAAGGGACAGGGTCAAGGTAGAGAATAGAACAAGTGGGGGGCAGGATAGGTTGGAGGGAAATATAGTCAGTCTTTCACAATATATCCACTTTGGAAATGTTATGTGTAGCTACACATGTACAACCTATATTGAATTCCTTATCTTCCCAGTAAGGGTGGGTGATGAGGGAGGAAGGGAAATAATCTGGAATTCAAATTTTTAAAATCAAATGTTTAAAAAATATTATTATTAATTGGGGCGGCTAGGTGGCGCAGTGAGTGCAGCGCCACCGGCCCTGGAGCCAGGAGGACCTGCTGAGTCCGGATCTGGCCTCAGACACTTAACACCCACAAAAAAACTAGCCGTGTGACCTTGGGCAAGTTACTTAACCCCAATTGCCCTCCAGAAAGCAAAAAAAAAAAAATTATTATTATTATTTCTTTTTACATGCAACTGGGAAACAAGATATACAGGCACTGGAGGCACTGGGGTAAAGAGATCCATCTTGCCCTACTGGAAAGTCAGAGGGGGAATAGGGGAGGATATAGGAGAGAGCAGATTGAGGGAGAGGGTATACAGTGGAACTGCTGTTTGGGGGTGGTGGGTAGGGGAAAGATGGGGAGAAAATTTGTAACTCAAAATCTTGTGGAAATGAATGATGTAAACTAAAAATAAACATAAAATTTAATTTTAAAAAATTCCATCACTGTAAGTGTCTTGCCTCTCTGTTGGTTGGGCATCAGAAAAGAGTCATTAACATTTACAAATGATAAGTCACCTTAAAAATAAGCTCACGTGAGCAATTCAGGCCAAGTGAGTAACTGGGAATGTCTTTCCCTAAGAATATGTATCTGAAAGGCATAAGAACAAAAGCCCAGATGTGAAAAAGGATGGAGTAAATTATGTCATATTTGTGTTGGGAAAGAAGGAGGTGGCAAGTGGATAAGTTACCACAAAATCTTCTGTTAGTGATTACTACCAAAAATATTATTTTATTTTTCTTTATCTTTTTTAAAATTATCTTTTGTTTTAATATCTCCTTCACTTCCAAATATGTCCCTCCCATTTCCTGCCCCTACAACTCCCTAACAAAAGAATTTAGAAAGTAGTTTAGAAAATTTAATTATCAACCAATTTTTGACAATATTCCACTCCCATAATCTCCTACCTCTGCAAAGAAGGGAGAAAAGTATTTCTGTCAAGTCTCTTCTCAGCCAAATTTGGTCCTTATGGTTACACAGTATTCAGTTTCTTTGTTGTTTTTTATTTTCAAAATTTTATGGTTCTCTTTCTCCTCTATATTGTTTTCTCTATTCTACCTCCTTTATGTAGCAGGTCACATAGTATGTCTTTCTATGTTTCTCTGAACATTTTATATTCATTGTTTATTAGGAGAACAATAGGGACTGGACCTGTGATTTCACTGATGAAAGGAATTCCCAGTTGAAGAAACTCTTATTTATTAATGCATGTTGGTACCTTCTTGGTAATTCTTTTTTTCCCCTCTTTTTTTGGAGGGGGGAAGGCAGGGCAATTGGGGTTAAGTGACTTGCCCAAGGTCACATGGCTAGTAAGTGTTAAGTGTTAGGTCCTCCTGACTCCAGGGCAGGTACTATATTCACTGTGCCACCTAGCTGCCCCCTTCTTGATAATTCTAATCAGAGAGTTGCCTAGAGTACTGATAGGTTAAATTGCTTGCCAAGGGTCATATATTATATATCAGAATGTAAAGGGATTGAACTTGGCCATCTGCATCCAAAGTCAGCTTTCTATCCACTACAACAGCCTGCCTCTCATTATACAGAAATGAGCCATTACCTTTGTGTAGAAAAACATTGTTTAATTATCCCCTAATCTATGGGCAGCTACTTTGTTCTCAGTTCTTTGCTATTACAAAAGAGCTTCTGTAAATATTTTGGCATATATGGGTCCCAGAAAAGTCTCTTTAAATAGGCTTTCAAAATGTCTGAGGAATTAGAGGAAATGATGACCTTTTGTAGGGTGGCTATACGGTATGGTGGATAAAATGCTGATCCTTATATCAGGAAGACTCATATTCCTGAATTGAAATCTGGTCTTAAACATTTACTGACTGTGTTACCCTGGGCAAGTCCCTTAACCCTCTGTGCCTCAGTTCCTCATCTGTAAAATGAGCTGGAGAAAGAAATGGCAAACCACTCCACCATTCCAGTATCTCTGCTAAGAAAACCCCAAGTGGGATCCCGAAGAGTTGGACATGACTGAAAAATGACTGAACAACAGCAGCAAAGTGACCTTTTAAAAATTACATGTATATATGGCAAAAATAATTTCAGAATTTCTGATACAGAAAGCTGGAATGAGAACCACAAGAAACAAAGAATGCCAGACCCAGGCAGAGAAAGAATCAGCGTCAGGGACAGTCTCACCTGCCGTTATTGGGGAGATACAATGTCAGAGCCTCCAAACAAAAAGCTTTGAGTTGAAGTCGGCTTCATAGAATTGATGGTATTAGGAAATACCAATTGTGAGGTGTTAGCTCTATGGTAGATAGAGAACAGCAGAGATGGGGCTATGAGGATTCTCATTACAAAAGATCCATGAGAAATAACTCACACAAGTCATGAAAACAAAATGTTTGAGACGTGGGCATTGGCTCTTACCAAGGCAGAACAGTGTGGTTGGTGGATTTTATTATGGTATATTCAAAGGCTCAACCTTAAAGACTGAAAGCATGTATCAAGTTCTCAGCCATGCCTGAGACCCAGATTTTAGCCTTGTGGTTTACCTCAAGCTCTCTAGTTGGTCAGTGGGGTCGCTTCGTGCCGTGTGGTTGAGATGTTAAGTCATTCTGCTTTGTAAATTTTCTCTTCTAGATATGCTGGGGATTTATTGGATGAAGATATCTTTCATGAGAAGGATCTTGTCAACAGTCGATCTTTGCAGGCTCTAGTGGCAGGACTGAAGGCATATAGTACCTGGGAAAATATAACCTGTTTACAAGATTGTCGGGAGTGCACTGGAGGCATGGTGAGTTGGAGAAATCAAGAAAAAGTTCTATTGTTGGCCCTCAGAGGGATTATTTTTTTTTCCTCTTTGGAGTCTCATTATTGCTAAAAGTTTGTTTCAGTTGTTTCTGACTCTTTATGACCCCATTTAGGGTTTTCTTTTCCTTTTTGTTTTGAAGGGGGTAAGGCAAGGCAATTGGGATTAAGTGACTTGCCCAAGGTCACACAGCTAGCAAGTGTGTCAAATGTCTGAGGCCAAATTTGAACTCGGGTCCTCCTGACTCCAGGGTCGGTGCTCTATTCCCTGTACCACCTACCTACTCCCCATTTGGGGTTTTCTTGGGAGAGATATTGGGGTAGTTTTCCATTTCCTTCTCTGGCTCATTTTACATTTAGGGAAACTAAGGCATATGGTAATCCTATATCACTTAATCACTGTAATCACTTAATCAGTGACCTGCCCAAGCTCACACAACTAGTAAATGTCTGAGACTGGATTTGAACTCAGGAAGATGAGTTTTCCTGACTCCAGGCCCAACACTCTGTCCACTGCACCATCTAGCTGTTCTCATTGTTAAAGGTGGAATCTGGCTGTTACAGAAAAGAGACATGTAGAAATCTGATGCTCTTAGCTTTGGCCTGTAACAATTAGAAATAAAGTTAGAAAGAGTGCCATAGTTTCTTGGCTAAGGCAGAAAAACATGTTCTTTGATTTTGGCAAGCGGAATCAGAAGCATTTTCAAAATACACGATAGAATTGATTCAAAATCCATTTTAATGAACCTGTGTTTAAGCATAAGATGCTATTATCATCTTGTGAAAGGAGAGTTGTCATAAAACCAAGAGTATCCACTCCTAGACAGTTATTTGGCTTAAATGAACAAAGCCCTTACAAATAATTTCCAACATGACTGGAGCCAAATGAAATTAGCCAGAATAGCTGTGGGTATCACCCTACCTCCACTCTTTTGCCCAAGTTCTCTAAAGATGATGTTGAAGATTCATGGTGAAACTTTCTATTTAAACATCAGCATATACAGCTATACCTAGCAATATGGATCAAGATAAGCCAACACAAAACTGGACCCAAGACAAGCAACCCTCAAATCAACCTTGCCATTTCTGGCGTGGAAATAGTACATGAAGAAATTAAGATAAATTCAGTTGAGTGGAAGGAGACAAACTCTGGGACATGGGTGGTTGGGGGAGGGGAAGGAAACCCCAGGATGCTGGGAAAGCTAATGACTGGAGTGATGAGGTTGGAATAAGGCAGGACCTTACTAGGGAGGAACTCACCTGGTATGTAGTCTTTGGGGGAGGAAGTGTGCCATCTGGTAGCTTTCTAATTGATCTAATTATTCTTGTTAACTAGGTGCTGAGTACAGTTATTTCTATGCTACTGTATAGTTTTTTGCTACTGTGAAAGTTTGGTCAAAATGTAGCACAGTGAGAATTACGCAATCTTCTAAAATCATTAATCTAAATTCTTGAGCTTTCTAAATTTTGACATCCTGGGGAAAGGTCTGATTGTCTTGGTCTAATTTTGGTTCTGTCAGCAGACACAATTACAGTGTGTGTGTGTATGTATTCCCTTATAGAACTATATGGAGCACCAGCCCTGAAGTCAGGAGGACCTGGGTACAAATGTGGCCTCAGACACTTACTAGCTATGTGACCTTGGGCAAGTCACTTAACCCCAATCTCCTTGCCTTCTCCCCTCCAAAAAAAAAGAATTATATGGAGCTGATTTAAGTATAGATAGATAGATACATACATACATATGCACATATGCACACACATATAATGCGCATGTTACTCTAGTTTCACTGCTACACTAAAGTCCAATACTAGTGCCTCATTGTTGATGCCAAGGTAATTATGGGTTCTTAAAGCCTATAGCAATAGAGCATAAGTTTTGAAAGGCTCTATAAAGCTAGATCGGTTTCAAGTATGGATGTGTCCATAATGGGTCAGCTGAATGCCTGCTATCTCCCAAGACCAACCTGGGCCATTTCTGAGAGTTTCATTACTGGGTTGGTGGGAAGGGGATGAATATTTTTGTCATAGCAAAACTTTTTACCAAGTCATAGAGGAACTGTGCTCTGCTTCCTTGACTTCTCCCAAAATCTTAGGGGGATTGATGTAATTTTTACTAGCAGTTCACCTAGAAATTGATCGACCAAGACCAGGTCTCTGTACTCCCAGGCCTGGTTGGTGCTATAATAGGGAGAATGCAGCCCAGTGGGGCATAGTGGGAGAGGAAGATACAGGCGATGTCTTATCCTATCCTCAAGAGTGTTCCTGGAGATGCCCTGCTTGTCCCAGAGCTGCCACAACTACCCCAAAGCCAGTGACAATTGTGCTGGCACCTCTGCCAAGGTACTAAAAGGAGCCAGATGACAGAAAGGGGATTGGCATGTAAGGGATCAAACCAGACTATATGTGATAATGAGAGAGTGAGGAAACAGAGTGTGTCCAGTAGGAGAACAATGAGGTTTGAGGGACCAATGAAGCTAGCTCCTGCCAGGTCTTAGCATTTTCTATCCTATGTCTTCATTATGCTGATTGGGGATATTCCAAAGTTCTTCTGTGGTTTGGGTTTGAAGTTCAGCATGCAGAAATCAGTCATTCAGAAAGCATTTATTAAACACCTATTATGTGCCAGACACCAAAATTGGTGAAGTAAGTAATCATTGGAGGAATAAACATTTAGTAGAAATTCACAGGAAAATCTCAACTGGAATTGGCTGTTTGAATCGTGCCAGATGAGTTTACTCTCAATTTTCTATCCCTGAAGACGTTTCCTCAGTAGTGGGATGGGATCATACGTGTGTCATAGGTAAACACTTGCTCATCTCAGTTGCAAGACCTTAGCTGCCCTCTGTGGTGTAGGAGAAAGATAAACTTGGAGTTTAAAAAGTCCTATTTGAGGCATTAAACAAAGATGGTGGAGTAAAAGCAGGAACTGGCTTGAGCTCGAGCCCTAGCCACCTCCAAATACCTGTAAAAAATTACTCTAAAAAGTCTTGAGTTCTCGCTCAGGGATGTGACTTTAGGGAAGGCACCTAATTTCTCTGGGGCCCAGTTGCCTCATTTATAAAATGAGGGAATTGGATTAGATGACCTCTATGGTGTCTCCCAGCTCTAAACCTGTTTTCTTGTATGACTTTGCTTGACTATTGTAATATAGGTGTATTGGAGTTTTTTTTTTTGAGGGCAATTGGGGTTAAGTGACTTGCCCAAGGTCACATGGCTAGTTTTTGTGTTAAGTGTCTGAGGCCAGATTTGAACTCAGGTTCTCCTGACTTCAGGGCGAGTGCTCTACTCAGTGCAGCACCTAGCCACCCCTATGTATTGTTTACTAACAAAAATCTCATCCATGGTTTCAAACTATTCCCTAAGGTCAATGCAGGATCTTTCCTCCTGTGATTCACTGGTGTCAGATTCACTGATTGATTCTAATAAATGTAAACCTAAAGGGTTGTCCTCACCAACACTTATTTTCCCTTGCCCAATGGAAAATGCTTTGTAAGCATTATAGCCAACACAGTCAATCTATTTCAATAGTCATTTACTAAGCACATCTAATGGCCAAAGCACCATAGATCAAAGACAGGGGGAAATGGTATTTGCCCTCAAGGAGCCTGGCCTACTGAGAGGATGAACCATTTACACAGAGATGAAAACAGTCACAGGGCATCAGCATCTCTGAGCAAGCTATATCTATATTATCTTTATTACCTGTCAGGCAGAGCCTGATTCTTAGTGGTCACTTAATAAGTGCTCATTTATTTATTAATTGATGAGAGAAAGGGCACTAATAATTTGGGAGATCCACAATGGCTTTCCATAACAGGGGGTCCACCTTGAAGGAAGCTCGGCTTCTAAGAAGTAGAGGAACCAAAGAACTCACTCCAGGCATGGAAAAGCAACTAGGCAAAAGCACAGAGGGAAATGAATTACTGAGTTCAGAGAATAGCCAGGAAGAAGGCCAGTTTAACTGGAATAGTCTGTGGGGGAAAAAATTAACATGAAATCAATCTTTAAAGGTAGCAGAGAGCCAGATTGGGGCAGCTAAGTGGCACAGTGTTAGGCCTGGAGGCAGGAAGACTCCCTGCAAGTTCAAATCTCAGACACTTACTAGCTGTGTGACCCTGGGCAAGTCACTTAACCCTGTTTGCCTCAGTTCTTCATCTGTAAAGAGAGCTGGAGAAGGAAATAGCAAACTAATATCCCAAATGGGGTCACTAAGAGTTGAACATGACTGAAAAACGACTGAACAAAAGACAGCTAGATAGTGAAGGGCCCTAAATGCTAAGTTGAGGGATTTATAATTTATCCTAGAGGTAATAGGGAGCCATGGAACAATTTTGAGCTATAAATGTAAGCTCTTGTTACTGAAGCACAAAGGCCTGTGACAAAGATAAAGTCATTCTGCCATATTATGTTACTAGCCTAATCTGGATTTACAGAAAGCTCATCATAAGAAAATAGTCATCTCCCCTACTACCTAGCACTAAGCAATGCTCTTAGTAGACAAAATAAATATTTCTTGAGTAAATGAGTGAATGAGATTGCAAAATGAGGGAGAAAAACAAGTCGGATACTATACCATTTATGCAGAATCATGTCTGTGGAACGTATGGTGAATAGGAGTGAGCAGCTGGGCCTTTTGCTGAGGTAGGGAGACAGCTAACAGAGCAAAGAGTGCTTCACCACATATTACTCCTCCCCCCAAAACCTGAGGTCTGTGTACATAGTCGTCCCATAAAGGCCCCTTTACCATCATGGAGGGTACTCTCCTACTTCCTCCCAACCCTCTCCCTCCAAGGATCTTCCTTTTGTAACTTCTTTAGTCCTTCAGAACAGAAAATGACCCTGGGAGGGAAGTGAATACAATCTAGCTTTCCCCAACTTCTCACTGATTCAATCGATCAATAAATATTGATTAAATACTTACTATTTTCTAACTTTGTTAAGTTCTAGTGATATGAAGAAAAAACCCAGCCCCTTTCACCAAGTAGCTTACATTCTATTGGCAACACTATGTCCACATACAAGTAAACCACCCTCCTGGGGATATCCCCTAATTTGAATTTGGAGGTTGGGTGCCCAGGGGGACGACTATCCTAAATTTAAGGTACTTTGTAGGCTCACATTTTTTGAACTATAGCTTGAGAGACTCTTTTAGCATGTTTACTTTTTATAGTTAACCAACAGTGTTGAGTTTTTTTAAAAAAGATAGTTTATTAAACATCTCCCCATATACCTAAGGCACACCAACTACACAGAGTAGCAATGAGAAGAATGAAAACACTGAGAGCATAAGCTTGTACGGACACATTTGGCCCGCACAGTTCACGCTTCTGGGCACTTGTCCACAAATTTACACAGTATCAGTGGGAAGCGTGAAGACAAAAGGAGTTTACCAGTCAGGCACATATAAAGACACTACATCTAGCTAAAGTGCTTCAGAACTCTGTCATAGTAAAGACCTCAATTTCTTGTCTTTGCTTGTGGTGGCTTTACACTGTTCCTTCCTAGTGTAGGAGCTGGGTGCTGGGCAGATTGGACCACCCAAGCCCCCTGGTCCTGCTCCTGTCAGTCAAATCCACTCTCTGTGCTTAAGCCCCTGCTTGGCTAGGTGAGGGGTCTTTTTCTGGGCAAGTTGCCATGCTGATGGCCTTCTCAAGAGCTGACTTATTTCTTCATAGAGGGTGTGAGAGTGTGTGTGTTTGTGTGTGTGTGTAGAAATACAGAGAAAAAAGAGAGGAGAGGAAGAGGGGGAAGAAAGAAAGAGAAGGGAGAGACAGAGAGAAGCAAATAGAGACAGAGAAAGGGGGGAGGGGAAGAGAGGCAGACAGACAGAAAGGAGAAAGTTGTATTTTTTCTTCTGGACCAACTGAGATGATGGCCTTCTCAGAACTTCTCTTGCTTTTTAAAGACCTCCAGAGCTGTATTTGATCCTTTACTGAGCCAACAGCTACCACAAGTAGATAGAGAAACTTCTTGACGTTTCCTTTAACATGACCAAAGTATGACAGGGGCATATCCTTTACAAGCTACCAGTGGGCCACTTCAAGTCTGAAAGGGGTGAACACTTACATCTAGTTCTGTTTTATTCTGCAATTTCATCAAGTTTCTTGGGAAACTCAGTTAATCTTGAACCTTCTTTCCCTCCCTTTCTCTCCCCTTGTATAAAATTAATATACAAGATGAAAACACAATAGGTTTGCAAGGAAGGCAGGCACTAACAGTTGGGGGAATCAGGAAAGGTCACACGGAGTAGATGGCCCACCATAAGAGATGGCTCTGGGCTCAGCCCCTCAGCCCTTCCAGGCTCTGTATATATGATATTGTGTCAAGGGGAAACCTGCAAGAAATATGGTAGCCCAGTAAATGTGTCTGAACTGTGGAAAATAGAGAGAGGGTCTGCAGTTTTCCCTGGGGGCGTTCCTGTTATTTCTTCCGGGATGGCTTGTGGCCATCATGAGTGGGAAAGAAATTGGAACTGCTAAAATGACATGCAGCAGTGGACCACAACACACCAAATTCCCTTTGGGCCCAGAACTTAAGAGTCTGCCAAAGCAGCTAAGCAATTTACAGTAATGACAGTCTGACCTCACTTAATGGCCTAACTAATCAGGAGACCAGGTGGCTTATTTCCACACTCAGCTCAAGTGAGCCGGGTGCTGCTTCGAAGCTGCTAGCAGGCATCCTGGACTAATCTGCCTCTTTAAACAGGTGTTTGCTGGCCCTGCTCCTGCTCCAGCTGGCTGTCTCTCTCTGTCTCTCTGTCTCTCTCTCCCTCCCTCCCTCTTCTCTCTCTCTCTCTCTTTTTCCCTCTACCCCTCTTTCCCCCTTCTCTCTACCCTTCTCCTCCTTTCTCTTTCTCTCTCTCTTTCCCATATCTCTCTCCCTATCTCTCCCTCTTTCTCTTCTCTTTTCATCTTTCCCCTTCCCCTTTTTCTCTCCCCCTTTCTCTCTCCCCCATCTCCCCATCTCTCTCCCTTTCTCTGTCTAACTCTGTCTCCCCTTTCTTGTATGTCTCATTTCTAGATATAGAATGTGATTTGCAAAAGATACAGAAGTATTCAAAGTGTCTATGATTTTTTTTAAAAATCAGCTTCTCTAATCTTTTCAAACCTATAAAACTAAATATTCCCTAGTGCTTTGTGAGTCTCAACTTTAAATTAAGGCGGGAATAGGAAATCAGGGTTTAAAGTCTATCCTGTCTTCTCAACTTGGCTGTGCTCAGGGCCATTGGACTCTCACTGGCTGTTCAGGGCTCCTCGTTATAGAAGTCAATCACCCACTTGAATCTCAGAGAATATGGAAAACCCATAGCTATAAAAGAATCCTCTTTTCTCAGTTAACCAACCAGCATTTATTAAGCACCTACTCTATGCCAAGCACAATGCTAGGTGCTAAGGATATGAAACAAACCCAATAAAAAGATAAAATTATGTTTTCCTGGGGGTAGAAGGGACGATGTAATATACACATATAAATAAATACAAAAATATGCACCAAGTAAATGCAGGTTAAATACAAGGCTGTTGTGGTTCTTTTTTCAGGGAGGTTGGGTAGAGGCAGGCAATTCTACATGAGGAGACAGAGAAGTGCAGCAACTGGCCCTGCAGCCCATAGCTAGTAGATGTTTCCCATCATCTCTATCAAGCAGTCATCGAATCTGTGCTTGAAGAGCCCTAGTGACAGGGACCTCACTACCTCCTAAGGCAGCTTTTTCCTCATTGCGACTGTCCTAATGGTTGGGAAGCTTTCCTGCTGTCTAGCCTATTGTCTCTGCAACCTCTCTTTCCTCCCCTCCATGCTTCTCCCCCATTGCTCCAAGTGTTGCTCTCTGTTACTTTCCTCTGCTTTGGGGAGGAGAGTTGATCAGTATCCAATTCCTAGGCTGTGAAAAAGGAAGATGGAAGGAAGAAGACTGTAGAAGAGAGTGCTTCCAGGAAGGAGGTTACCCAGATTAGCTCAGCCCTGGCAGTGCTCATGTTCTGGACCTCTCTTTCCCAACCTTGCCCCATCCAAACCTACTCTCATTTCTCTAGTGCTGGGAAAGTAATCAACCCACTAATTTGCACTATGTTGTTAATGACTTATAATGGCTTCACGGTTTACTTTTCTCAGTGGTATAAATCGGTTTTACTAGAGATAAGAGTTTGATCAGGAAGAATGAATCTTTAACAGGTAGAATTTTGAGAATCCACAGGTGGCATGACAGGGAACTTTTTCTTAAAATCTAGGCAGCACAGTGGATAAAGATGACTCCTGGAGTCAGGAAGACTTGAGTTTAAATCCAGCCTAGGCACTTACTAGATGTGTGACCCTGGGCAAATCACTTAACCTCTGTTTGCCTCAGTTTCCTCAATTGTGGAATGGAGATAACAACACCTCAAAGGGTTGTTGTGAGGATCAAATGAGATAATAATTGTAATGCACTTAGCATAGAACTTAGCACCAAGATATGCTATATAAATGCTTATTTTTCTCCCTTCTAATCCTATCCCAGAAGTGGGCTGCCATATATAAAGTCAATTCAGTTTTTCTCTATCATCTGTGTAATACAACATGGCATGCAGGCTGTTAGAGAAATGGAGGGGGGGGCAGCTAGGTGGTACAATAGATAGTCCTGGAGTCAGGAGGACCTGAGCTCAAATCCAGGATCAGATATTTACTAGCTGTGTGTCTGGGCAGGTCACATAACCCCAATTACCTCCAAAAATGATGGAAGGAAGGAAGGAAGGAAGGAAGGAAGGAAGGAAGGAAGGAAGGAAGGAAGGAAGGAAGGAAGGAAGGAAGGAAGGAAGGAAGGAAGGAAGGGAGAGAAGGAGGCAGGGAGGGAGGGAGGAAGGGAGGAAGGGAGAGAGACTGGATGAAGAGAGGGTTCAAGACCAGAGAGACTAGTATGGGAGCCATGCAGGATAGAGGTGGAAGGTAAAACTAAGAGAATGGAGAAGATCTTCAGGGAAAGAATGTACGTAGAGAAATGTAGATTACAAAAGACAGGATGTGTCTCCAAACAAACGTTTGGCAAAAGTGAGTTGAATAGCTGCTCCGTGTTCATTTGTGACCTCAGCACCATCTGAAAAAGCAATAACAATTTCCTCTACCAGTTGTCAAAGAGCTGTTTGTCATTTAAGTGAAGTTATTGTTTCCATTTCAGAAGCCAAGAGTATCATGCCCGCCTATTCACACAGGGTACATTGATAGCTGTGGGGTTTTCCACCACCTAGGGATGACATTATTTTGCCCCAAGCAAGAAGGCATTTTATATGTGATAAGAGCATCAGTGTTGAGGAAAGACTTACACACAAAGTAAAATTCTGGGTGTTTGAAAATGCCCTCGATGACTTGAGAGGAAAACTTTCCACCTTCCTTCAGAGCACAGAGGCTTCCAATCACAGAACAAGGTCTCCTTTCCTCTTACCCCAGACTTTTTTGGTCACTGGCTTTAGCTCCTGTAATCCAGAGGCTGTTGAGCCTCACCTTTCCTCATTCCCTAATGGGCTCTCTGCTGGTTATATAGCGTGAGGGTGGTCTGAGGCAGGTGATCAGCATGCTGAACATGTCATATTTATTTCAAAGCCCTGGCCTGCTCAGGAGTTGCTTCCTTGATTCGAGTGTACTGATCTGTATGGGCTTCCAGAAAAGAAAAGAACAAACAACAGCCAGCCAGACACATCCGCAGCATCCTGGGCTAGTGGTTCCCAGTATTTTTGAGCGTGAGGACCTACTTTTTAATGCCCCTGAATGTGATAGACTCCCTCTCCTGATAATAGTTGTACTATTAGTGTTTATTGATTGAGGAAATACATAACTATCTTGCAAAAAAAAAATGTCCACTCCTCTAACAATTCACAAAAGCTGAGTGTTAACCTTGGTCAAGGCACTTAACTTTTCTGAGACTTGGTTTCTTCATCAATTAAGTGGGGATAATTGTTCTTGAATTACCCTATGATAGTCACAAGACTGTTATGAGAGGAGCACTTAATAGTCCATAGTTTTCTATGCAAAAGTAAACTCCCATGATTTTATATATATATAACAAATACTAGATATCCTGTTCCCATTCTATCTCCTAGAGTTTAAAGGAGGCTTAGATGCCGCTTAGTACCCATATTTCATTTTTTAAATGAAGAAGTCAGTTCCTAGTGTAGTTTTACTCATCTGAGGGGGTATCACAGACTAATAATGATAATGAGTCTAATAAAATCCATAAAATAGTAACAAAATTCAGGATCATTTACTCTAAGGTAGTTATTAAAAGATGAACAGTGCCTCACCAAAAAGTATGAGGATTCAGTCATTTAACAAGCATTTAGTTATTAAATGCCTACTGTATGCCAGGCACTATGCTAAGTACTGAGGATACAAAGGGGGGAAAAGTAAAATATTCCCTGCTCTTCAATAGTTTACATTTTAACTTTGGGGACAATACGTACATATTTTGATATGTATGAGATAAATACAAATTAGATACATGGTAATCTTCAAGAGGAAGAAGCCAGAAAAAGTCCCCTAGAAGGTGATTCATGAACTAATTGTAAAGGAAACCAAAGATTCCCAAAAGTAGAGATAAGGATGCAAGGCATTTCAGGTACAGCAACAATATGGAGGAACCCTGGATTTTTGCAAGGAAGTTGTGAATTTTCTTAACCCTGGACACTAACAGTACAACTATTTGTGGAAGGGAGGTCCATGACAAAAATGTTATTATTTTATCATTATATAACTATATATTATATAATATATATAATATTATATATAATATATAATGTTATTATATTAAAAATAGGGCATTAAAAATTTTTTTGGTCTTTATTAATTTTTTTTAAAGCAATTGGGGTTAAGTAACTTGCTCAAGGTTACACAGCCAGTTATTTTGTGTGAGTGCTAAGTATCTGAGGCCGGAACCGATCCCAGGTCTCCCAACTCCAGGGCCAGCGCTCTTACTCACTGTGCCACCTGGCTGCCCCTCAGTCTTTATTAATTTGTTTGTTCCCTTGAATTCACATTCAATTCCACAGTTCTTTGAGTTTCAAATTTTCTTCCCCTGCTCCCGCCCCTCACCCATGGTGGCATACAATCAGGTATAGGATCTGCAAATAGTTCCACATTAGACATTAATCAGGTTAAAAGAAGGATTATATCTGATGGAATGAACAATGGGAAAGAGAAAACAAAACCAAACAAGAAAAAGACAGAGAGCAGGTAGTTTGCTTCAATCTGCATCAAACTCTGTTCTTTCTAGTTCTTTCTCTGAATGTAGACATCTCTCTCCATCATGAGTCTTTTGTAGTTGACTTATTGCTGCATTGCTGAGAAAAGTCCAGTCTATCAAAGTTGGTTGTCACACATACATTGTGTCTGTAACTGTGTACAAATTTCTCCTGGTTCTGCTCTTCTCACTCAGCATCAGTTTATATAAGCCTCTCCAGGGAAATATAAGGTCCATCTGCTCCTCTTTTCTTATAGTACAATAGTATTCCATTATATTCATATACCACAACTTGTTCAGCCATTCCCCAATTGATGGGCATCCCCTTAATTTCCACCTCTGCCACCACAAAAAGGGCTGCTATAAATATTTTTGTACATATGGTTCTTCCTCCCACTTTTATGATCTCTTTGGAATACACCCCTAGAAGTGGTATAGCTGGGTCAAAGGGTATGAAATTACTTATAGTCAATAGGGTCTTTTTTAAAGCATAATCAAAAGCATTGGAACCACTGGCCTAGGATGTTATGTGTCCATTTGGTTAAATGTATGTGTATAGACTTTTTTTTTCAAGCAAAGACACAGAAATAGAAGACAAAGCATTGTGTATGAGGGAGAGCAAGATCAATATGACTGTATCATAGAATGTGTCAAGTGGAGTAAGACTGTGAAAACTGTGAATATAAATTTAAATATGAACCAGATTTTAGAGGTAACAGAGAGTCACTGGAGTTTCTTGAGCAGAGTGGTAACGTGATCAGACCTGTGATTTAGGAGCATAATTTTGGCTTCACTATGAAAGATAGATTGGAATGGGGAGAGATTTAAGGCAGAGACCAAAGAGGAAATTTTTGCAATTGTCTGGTCTACCAGGGTAATAAGAACTCAATGTAGAATGGCAACTGTGTGAGTGAAAAGAAGAGGAGATATGTAAGAGGTATAGTAGAGGTGGAAATGATAGGATTTGGCAACTTATTGAATGTGACCATGAAGAATCAAGGAACATGGAGATTGGGAAATTGGTTACCTGGAAAGATAGTGGTAACCCCCAGCAGAAATAGGGAAGTTCAGAATAGGGCAGTGTTTGGGGAGAAAAAAATGAAAGATGCCAATGTGTAGAACAATAATATAAAATAATAGCAAAATAGTGACTTTCCCCAGGGCCATTCCTATCTGAAATTCATAGGAAGAGGAAAGGAGGAGGAAGAAGAAGAGGCATGGAAGAGGTCAAATCTGCATGAAACCATGATGAAGTTTGTAATCCCTATGTGTTCTTAGCATATTCTGAAGATTTTTTCAGTGAGACTACAAAAAAAAAATGAACTTATATCCCCAATCTTTTATTCACTTATAAAAAAGCAATGACTTTATCCCTGTGTTCACAAAATATTAGGTAGAAAAGAACAGCAGAATAGCAATAGCTATAAAAATAGCAAATAGTCTTTCTATTTGAATTGCACTCAAAAAGATAAGATTAACAAAATGAATAACATGAAAAAGTGACAGCTGATATTTACATAGCATTTTAAGGTTTGCACAACACTGTGCATATATCTTATTTGATTCTCCAGTCAACTTGATGAGGCAGAAGTATTATTATCTGCAATTTTTAAAATTATTGTTTAATTGTTTTCAGCCATGTGACCCTATTTGGAGTCTTTGTGGTAAAGACACTGGAGTGGTTTGCCAATTCCTCCACCTCATTTTACAGATGAGGAAACTGAGGCAAACAGGATTAAGTGACTTATCCAACATCACACAACTAAGTGTCTGAAGCCAGATTTGTACTCAGATCATCCTGATTCCAAGCCCAGTGCTCTATCCACCTAGCTCTTCCATTTTACAGGCAAGGAAACTGAGATTCAGAGGGTTAACTGACTTGCCTGTGTCAAGCAGCTAGTAAGTGTCTAGATGAGGGATGGAACCAGCTTTTACTGACTCCTAGATCAATATCCTTTCTATTCTACATAAATTAATATAGAACTTTAGTTTGACAGCTGCTTTCCAGATACTACCTCCTGTTATATATGTCTCATTATCCCAGTTCTATAGATGAGGAAACTCAGGCTGGAACAAATGAAATGACATCTTATTGCTAAAGTTCCTTCCAGTTTACAGTTATATATTGCTTTGATGCCACATGGTGACACAGACAGTAAGAGTGGGACAGGATTTGATTCCAGGTTTCCTCATTAAAAGTCCAACAATATGTGCCTTCACCACTGTTGACCACTTAACTTGTTCTCCTTTTATTGGTGCAGACAAAATGGAAACCTCTCCTGATTCAGTTTGGACTCTCCCATTATTGGCCTTGCCATTTTCCCTCCCAAGACAACTTTCCACTTGAAAATGGAGAATGGAGAATAGCATTTAAATCTGTGTTTTGATCATTCTAAGCTCTGGTGTTTCCATTCTTTCCTGAAACCTTGCTTATTTTCACCATTTTTATATTTTAATGACAGAAGTTTTTTTTTAAATGATAGATGGTTTCTCTCACCTTTTAACTTATCTCAGTGCCTCTAGCTTTTATACCCCAAGCATTTTCTGTAAATCATGCCTTACCTATTGAGTCTTGCATAGTATTCAACCTTCCACATCCACCATCTGTAACATTTCTGCTAAGAGGAAGGAGATATGTTTCATTGTTCAATCTACACTACCAAGATTGATCTTTAAAATAAATCTGTTCATTTGCTTTCTCCTTTACTTTTCTGTCATTGTATATGCTTCCTTCATTGTTTTCATAAAAGTTTTCCCATATTTCTCTAAATTCCTAATAATCTTTTATTCCCTTATGGTACAGTAGGGTTCCATTATATTTATCTCTCACAGTTTGTTCAGCCATTTTTCAATTGTTGGGTACCTTGTTTCTACTATTTTTACTACTGCAAGTAATGCTGCTAAGAATAGTTTTGTCCAAATGGGACCTTTCTACCACCCCTTTGGTCCTTGGGGGTATATATCCAACTGAGCAACTTTTCTAGAGTAATTCCAATTCCACCCCCAGCTCCAGAATGGAATAATTTATAGCTCCACCAATCTTTTATTAGTGTACCCATTTCCCCCCAGACCCTCTAGCATTGACCATTTCCTTCTTTTTCATTTTTGCCATTTTGATGGGTGCTAGGTGAAACTTCAGAATCCTTCTAATTTGCATTTGCCTTATTATTTGTGATTTGGAGTATTTTTTGGCAGATAGTTCTGATGAGTTCCCATTTGATGGTAACTCCCCTATGGGTAGTTTTTTGAACTCTTCTAGAAAACTTTTGTTTGAAAGATCAATCTATCTCCATAAGTTAGTATATTTATAGCTCAGCAAGGAAAATTTCCATAATTCTATCACAGCCTGTCAGTTGAAAACCTGGGAGACCCTTGGGTCTGTCATTTCTTGGAGAGTTAAATGTAACTCTTACTTTCTTTACACGACATGACAAATGTGGAAGGAGTAAAGTTTAGTCGCTTAAAGGATATTCTCAGCAATGAAGCTGATAAATGCCAGGCTCATTGGTAGCACATGTACAAGAGAACATGTGTCTGGCATTTTCTTAGGCACTTGGAACTTAATAACATTCTTTCTTCTTCTTTTGCTCCTGGCCATCTTGCCTTTTCAGGCTGCATAAAGTAGAGTATAAATGAGATTTCATAAGAAAGTTGGGGGAAAAAAAACATCTTGGGAGACAGATCAGTTAATGAATAACAATGGATGACACATACATTTTTCATTTTCTTGCATGGATTTCAAAACTTTTTATAAATATTAATTAATCACCATTGTTATTTAATCAGATTTTCCACCAATGGCTTCCTCTAATGCCCCAGGGTGATGTGGTAGTGTCCTGGGTGTCAGTCAGCTAGTCAACAAGCATTTATTAAATCCTTACTACGGCCTCAGTACCATGTCCATGGTACACAGGTTCTGGCAAGGCTTACCAGCCTGGAATAGCTTTAAGGATTTTAAAGACTGATAAGTGAAGTATGTTTTCTTCTAAAGGCCAATTTAGCTAAGTGCAGGGTTCAACACCAGGTTCACTATAGGGATTGCTATTTCTGTAGGTAGAGGAAACACTGACAGTAATGGAATCCTTGGAGTATTATCAAATGATTTGGAAGTTCTCAGTATCCACAGAGGAGACAACATAGTATGGAAAGAATGATGGGACTTGCAGTCAGGAGAAACCTGGGTTTGAGTCGGTCCTGCCTACTTTTCCTAGATACTTACTAGCTGTGTAAGTATCCTTATAAATTAGCTACTAGATAAGTTAGTTCTTAATTTATCTGGGCTTCGGTTCCCTAATCTGTAAAATGGGGGAAGATAATGGGAGGGAATAAACTTTCATATAGCACCTACTATGTGCCAGGCATTGTGCTAAGGGTTTTAGAAATATTATCTCATTTGATCCTCATAATCCTGTAAAGTAGGTGTTGTCATTATCCCACTTTATGGTTGAGGTTAAGTGACCTGCCCAGGGACACACAGTAAGTGTCTGGGGCCAGGTTTGAACTCATGTCTTCCTGACTCCAGTCCCAGCACTCTAACCACTGAGACACCCAGCTGCTTCCGAAGATATAATAATGCCTGCAGTGTCTACTGAATGGTGTTGTTTTGAGCATCAGATGTGGTGGAGAATACTTGAAGAAGAAAAATCAGAAAAGGAGAGGCAGCTTGAGTATGTGAGTATAGCAGTGAGTATGCTGACTGGAATCAGGTGAACCCTGGGTTCAAATGCCACCTTAGACATTTACTATACAGATGCCTGTGTACTATACCAGTCTGAGGCTCAGTTTCTGCATCTGTGGAATGGAGATAATGTACAAATATCTGCCCAGGCTATTGTGAGGATGAAATGTGATGATTTATTAGAAATCTTAAAGTACTCCATGTCAGCTATGATAATAAATAGGAAAAGAAAAAAGTACAGATTGGGGTTTAGAAGGGAAGCAGCAACTGTTTGGGCCAAAGGATAGCCAGCATTGAGATGATCCCAAGTATCAGAATGGAATGGATCCTCGGGCCAGGAAGGGTAATCCAAGGTGCCCTTAAAGGAAAGTAGATCTGGGAGAGGGGCTTGCTGGCCATGGGAGCACTGGGTAGATCCCAAGAGAAAGACTGGCTGGCCCTACGCCTCACTCACATAGATGTGTCTCACACACACACACACAAACACAGAGGCATTTGGTGACAGAAGCCTGATTCCTTTATGCTACCAGTTCCAGCTCTGAGTTTGTTCAAGAGGTGATTGAGAGCTACTAATGGGTGTAGGGGGGTCAATGGAATTTTAATAATTCTGCCTATATCAATGAATCCATGAAATTTCTGGTTTCCTGACCTAAATAGTACTAATAGAACAGATGAATTTCCTGAAGCCTTATGAAAGGAGGACCCCAATTCCCATCTTTTTGTCTTTATTTCTGGTTATGTAAATCTCTCCATTTTTAATTCTTATATATGAAGGTTGTATTACAGATCCATGGTCAGCAAGTGCTTTAATTAAAAAAAATTATACTGAGGCACCTCCACTCTCTCATCTGCTCCTTCCTGTCATCAATGGGGCACATTTACAACATCAGTCAATCAATCACAAGCATTTTATGAGCACCTAGTATAGATCAAGCTCTGAAGCAGGTGCTGGGCATACAAGAACAATAAAGAAAACAGTCCCTGACTGTAGAGAGTTTATATACCATTGGAAGAGACAATATACACATGAATAAAGATGGGCAAAATAAATGCAAGATAATTTTGGGGATGATGCACTAGCAGCTGGAATGATCAGGAAATGACTCATGTAGGGATGAAGTTGAGGAGAAAGTTCATTCCATGTATAAGCATCAACAAAGCCATAGAGATGAGAAAAGCAATGTTGTCTGTGAGGAACAGCAAGATGCTCAGCGTGGCTGGACCATAAGTGGAGTGATGGATGTAATAAGGCTGGCAAGGTAGCTGAAAGACAGGTTATAAAGGACTTTAAATATTAGAGATTATCCATCAGGGTTAGGGATGTAGTCTGGAACTATAGGACAAAATTTTTCTCTGTAAAGTTAACTGGCCTCATCAATACCATTACCCAAGCCCCAAGTAGATTTACACATACACACACATACACATACATACCACACACATGTGTGTATATGTATATATGGGTGTATGGGTGTGCATATATATGCATGTATATGCATACATGTGCATGTATATATGTGTGTGCACACAGAAGCACTTTCATAATACACTGTGTACGTATATGCATGTATGTGCACACAAATGTGCGTGCATGCACTGTGTGTGCATATATATATACATATATATACATATACATACATATACAATTGTGATAGTAATGGCATTTAAAGATTCCCCTGTATTGGCAAGCTTTTTCAAATTGATTGTGTTAAAACCCAGAGCTTGTTAATCCCACCTGTGGGATGGACTTGTTGATGTGAAAAGAAAGTCCTGAACTGGGAGGAGCTGGTGACGTAGATTTGGAGAGACAAGAGAGAGGCAGAGACAAGAGAGAGGCAGATTTGGAGAGACAAGAGAGAGGCAGAAGAACTTTTTGGAAGCAGCATCTCGGGGAGGCAGAGAGAGAGACTGAAAAGGATTGCTGGGGGCCACTTTGAATTGCCCTGGACTTTTGAGACCTGCCAAGGACTGAGGAGACATGGCTGTTTTGCTGGTACTTTGTCTGTCTGTTTTGATGTTGTTTTGCCAGATTTTTCCACTGGTGAAAGACAGTCCTGTTGTTGAAGAAGTCCTGGAACCTGGCTTTTGGTTAAGAAGCCCTGAGACTGTTCTGCAGACAGAGAGTGAATACTGTCCACTGGTGAAGGACAGTGCTGTTGTTGCAGGGGTCTGGGAACCTTACTGTTGGTTCAGAAGCCTTGAAGAAGGATTTTCTTGTTGTATGTTTACAGAAATCCTGGGAGAGGGCTTTGCTAATGTTTTCAGGGGTTCTAGGACTGTTCTACAGACAGAGGATGAATTAATGAAGGGACTGGCAATGTATCTTGTGGCCTTGCTAAGCCTTGTCTCCCCAGGAACTAAGATTGCTGAGAACTTGCCTCATGTCAAGATGAAGAAAAGACCTCCATTTGGGTATTAAGTGCTGTGCTTAAACTTGATGTAACTCTGGGGTAGATTCAATTGTGATCCAGGGGTGGGGAACTTTTGACCTTTTTGTGTTCTATGGTTGAACAAATGAATGTACTTTACTTAGATTTGGAAACTAATCTCCATTTGAGAAGAGGGGCTTTGTGGTGGACTAAATGAAGGTACAGCCTAGGGGTGGAATAGTATTTAGAACAGGGACTTTGTAATTGATTGAATGATTGGAAGGTCCTGGGGTGGGGTAGTACTTGGAGATTATTTAATCACCCTTAGTAAATGCTGTATTTTGAATGATGTCATGTTTTGACCTTCTCTGTTCTTGGTTTGTCACTGAATAAAATGGAGAGCACTTATGCTGATATTTTGAACCTTGGGAAGTTGCCTTTCCTTGGCATTACATTACAACAATACATACAAACATATATTTATACACACACACAATTGATACATGTAGACACAGACCTCTATGCTAATGGTCTCCTAACTAATATCTTCCTAATAAGTTGTATCTGCTCTCTAATCTTTGCTTTGTTCAGTTGTTGAAATTATTTTCCTGAGGCACAGGTCTGACCATATCACTGTGGTCATGCAAAAGCGTTCAGTAACTCCCTCTGGCCCAAGTTTTGGAATCAAAGATTATTTCTCAGAGACTAAAAACTGGCAGAATGCATAAAATAAAATCTATAGCTAATCTTGTTTAACATTACTACCTTCCATATACTGTGATCTAGACTAAGTGAGCTGTCTAGTTCTTTCCTAGTCCATCTCTACTCTCTCCCACCAGGGCCATCCCATCCCCAATGCCTGAATCTTACTCTGTCTGAATCTCTCTACCTGTTGAAATCCTGTAGGGATCAGGGCTGCATGGTCTCGGATCCACTTTCCCTTTCTTTGTCTGTTCCATGATTATGCCCCTCTTTTTTCTTCACTCAGTATGTAAGTGCATGGCCAGACTGCACAATGACTCAATTTTGGTTCCAAGTAATGATTGGTTTGTGTCTTGGTGGGTTTACCTGAGTGTGTGCAAACATATCTGAGGCCCAGAATCCCATGTACAACCTGGAACTTCCCTGTAATCTCCCAAATTGCATCTGCTGTCACTGGAGAAGTAGAAAGAGCCAGGACCAGTAGTGAGTGACAAGTGAGCAACCAGGAAATTAAAAAATAAATAAATTTTAAAATTTCAACTTCTATACTCATTGGAAAGCCATACCCAAAGAAACTCTGGTGGCCTCTCATCACTATGTGACTCTGTGAGCTCTGATATCTATTCATGCCTTAACATTAGGTCAATACCCACAGGGCCTAGCTAGGAAGATTCTTTTTCTACCTGGCTATTCTTTTCCCCATTCTCCTCCCCTCCCCCCCCCCCCCACAACTCCATGTGATTTGGCAGGAACAGACTAATGCATCTAAAGGTGAAGGGATGCTTCTACACTAGGACATCACAGAGGGAACTTTTTGATTTTCCAACCATTTAGGGCCCAGAGCTGATTCCACAGAGAGCGAGAGACCACAATGCCTCATTTATCTAGCTTGTCTTTATCTGACAACCTCAGCTACTAGGGATAGAGCTAAGAACTCAGAAGTAAGCAAAAATGACATTTGAGAAACCAAGACACCACTTACAGAGTCCATCTATTAAAATTGGTGGGCTTGAGCCATTTGGTCAGAGCTCTTCAAAGCTCTTTGTTTATTCTTACGTTGGTCACAATTCTAATCAAGTTGGTCATCTCAACCCACAATAAATTAGAAGCAACAAATCTGAAAGGTGTTATGCCAACAGCAATTTGGCATGGCAGCCAAGAAGGAGAAAGAATGTATAAAAAGCAGGCATGAGAACTCAAAAAGCCTGGGAGTCTGGAGGCCACTCAGCATAGGGGCAAACAGCTTTCCACGCCTCAGTAGACACTGAGACTGTTATAGTATTATAGCTTAAGAAGGAAGGGTAGTGTGTAATGTAATTTGGAAATATTTCCATTGGGGCAAAGTCAAGAGTTTTGATGGTTAAAAGGCTATGCTTTAGTTATCTGGAAACTTCACTTATGTAAGATACCTTAGACCTCTTATATGATAGACAAATAAGGCATTATTGTGTTCTGGAACAGAATAGTTTTTGTGTATGTGGGTGCTTTTTGTTGTTGTTCTAGTCAGGAAGATAACATGTATGTATATTTGCATGTATTGTTCCAAATATAATATATACAACATGCATTTGTAAGTAGTTAGTTATAAACATAAAATATATAGTGGTAGCAAGAGGCATAATTGGGGTTTGAGGCCACATTCTCTGACTCTGTATCCAGTGCTTTTCTTTGTACTATGAAATGCATCTTTCATGAAAAAAACATATCCCAGGATAGTGTTAATGACTTCTGGGTCATTGGTCCTGGCAGAAATAAATACAGACACAGAAATGCAGAATCATAGACTCTCAGTATTGGAAAATGACTTCAGAGGTCATTTATGAATAGCAATCTGTTCTATACTATTCTGACAAGTCTTCATACCACAGCCATTAGGAGACCTCCAGTGACATGGAGCTCATTACCCTCTGAGGCAGCCCTTTCACTTTGGATCAGTCTCAAGGTGATAAAACTATTGTCCTACTTCCTAAGAGTGAGAAAACAGTGGTTGGATACAGTGGGTTTGTCACTGTCAAGCAAGAGTAAAGGAGAGCCTTTAAGCTGACTCTAAGGTAATGCCCAGGAAGTCTAAAGATCAGTGTTAACACAGCTGTTAACCACATTGGGGCATTTGGAGGACTTGCCCCATTGGGCATTCCCACTGGAACCATTTCCAGATCTAGCTAAAGGGTTCCCCTTCCCTGTCTTCCACCATCTCAGATAATTATAGGATGGCAAAGGAAAAACTAAGCAACCTGAAGAGTTGATATTGTCTACAGTTACTCCAGAAGCAGCGTGGATGGAGATGGATAGAGTATTAAGCTTGATGACAAGAAGACTTGTGTCCCAGTCTTATGTCAGACACTTTTTGACTTTCTGACCCTGGACAAGTGTTCTGCGCTGGGTCTGACTCAGGCCAGTCTTCTGGTAGTTTATGTTTGATACCAGAATAAAATGAGACATTCATAGATCACTTGGCAGTTAACAAAAGGAGAATAGGCAACAAGGATATGCATTAAAAGTTACCTGATTTGATTCAACTCAGAGAAGCTCCCTGGACTCTGTTGCCTGTTGTGACCCACCAGTCAAGCATCAGAACAAATGCCTGGAGCTCCTTATGTCTGTTTTGTAACTAGGTGGTTGGGAAATGGTATTAGCAGCCTAAGTTCTATGAGTTGATCGAGTCTCAATACCTCTTAAGAGAAAACTAACCTAACTTGCAAGGGGACAAGAATCTCCTTTAGCCTCAGTTTCCTCATCTGTCAAATGGGATAATAGCACCTACCTCCCAAGGTTGTTATGAAAGCCAAACAAGATAACACATATACAAAGTGGCTGACAAACCTTAAAACATCATTATAAATGTCAACCATTGTCGTCATCATCATCATCATTATGCCATTTCTAGAACAATAGCAAACACTTTGCATCCTCAAACTGTTCCTTCCTATCTTCTGTATTAAATTTGGCCAGGTAAGTTTGGCACCCCATATACTAAAATTGGAACAATAAAAATTTGAGTGTGGCCCTTGCTCAGTGATAACATGTGAATTTGCTAAGAGTTCCTTATTTGATTAAGAGGCATTGTGGTCCAGAGGAAAGAGCATTGGCTTTGAAGTCAGAGGACCTAAGTTCATGTAATTATTTTGTCATTTGCTATTTGTGTGACCTTGGCTAAGTTATTTAACTTTTCAGGACCTCAGTATCCTTATCTGAAAATGAAGGCATGTAATGGTAATGGGAATATGAAGATCTTCCCTGCCTGGCACTGTGAATATTGCACTGGCACTACAAGGCATTGTCTTAGACTGCCTCTGGGTCCCTTATAGCTCTCAACCCATGATCCTGTGCTCACAGTTAGATTAATAGAATACTAGAGGGGCGGCCAGGTAGCACAGCGAGTAAGAGCACCGGCTCCAGTGTTGAGAAGACCTGGAGATCGAATCCCAGGCTCAGACACTTAGTACCTACCCAGAAACAACTGGCCATGTAACCTTGAGCAAGTTACTTAACCCCAATTGCTTAGGGGCGGCCAGGTGGCTCAGCGAGTAAGAGCACCGGCTCCAGTGTCAGGATGACCTGGATCAAATCCGGGCTCAGATACTCAGCACCACACCCAGAAATAACTGGCCGTGTAACCTTGAGCAAGTTACTTAACCCCTATTGCTTTAAAAAATAATAATAATAATAATAAAAATAGAATACTAGACAAGGGGTCAAGAGACATGGATTCCAGTCCTGATTGTGACTGGCTTTTGGCCTTGAGTAGAAGGTTGAACCAGATTATGTGTAAGGTCCTTGCCAGCATCTTCAACATTCCTTCATCCTTTGTCACTGTCTGGCTGAGCCATCAATTAGCTTCATGAGAATCAGAACAAAGCAACAGTTACTTAAAACTATCACTGGCTGCCCTAATGACATTTGTGAAAGGAAGGAATGATCTTTTATCTCTTCTTTTGTTTTTAAATACCCCAAACTATTTCTATAGCTCTATTAAAACAAAAGTCCCATGTATGACCCAAAGTGTCATGAACTAGGGTTTAAAGCCTTCAGTCAATAGAGACCCACTTCAGTAGTTTATATGAACAGCTGCCAAATGACTTTAACTTTTAAGACTAAAATAACTCAATCCTAACTACTCAACTCTGGCCCTCCTGATCAGTCCCTCTATATTTAAAGGGTTCTCATTGGTCTCTGAATAGGCTCCCTCACTGGCTTTATCTTCTCTGTATCACAATCTAAATACCTTAGGGATATTGAATATGGTCTCCTGGTTTCCTTTTCACTATTCCCGGAAGGCTCTGTAGGAGACTTGGCCATAGGCTTGCTGGCAATAACAAGTTTGGACACAGATATTCAGGAGAATTGTGCTACCTAACCAGGCAGATCCAGCTCTTGTTAAACGTCATGAAGACTCTCATATCCAACAGGAATAGCTTCTGTTCTAAAGTGTTCAGATTTGGGTCTCATTTTGCCACTTGGAATATGATGTTACTCGACATCTCTTGATCTCCTCATTTAAAACTGCCTTACACTTAACCCCATCTGAATGAATCAGGAGTGGGAAAATAACCTGCCCCCTTTGCTGTCCATGTATGGTATCTGGCAGCATCTTCTCTTGAATAAATTCATTTTCTGTAGTCTTTCTAAGCTATTCCTGTTCAACATGCCCTGCCCCTTTAGGCAAAGGAGAAAACAGATTATAAGGAAGAGAAAACAAACTGTGTGTCAAAGAAAAGTGGGATTGTTGAAAAGGGCCCAAGGAATCACCTATTGTATTGGCAGGTTTCCTTCTGAGCCTCCCGCCAAAAAACGTTCAGGGAATAAACAAGGTGTTTATAAACCGCACATGCCATGGAAAGTATCCAGACATGTGAAAAGACAACGAAGAGAGCCAGCATTTGGCAGGGCTCTCCTGGCCAAGTTTGTATCTCCTGAGCCTTGTTTCTTGTCATTGTTTCATCCTCTCTGGATGGAATCCACGCCTCCAAGAGAGGATTCAGTCCATCTGCCCGTCTCAAGACAAAGAGGGAAAAGCTGCCATCTCGCTCAAGTTCTTTCCCCAATCTACTCATTTTCAAGATCTCCAAGGAAAGGGCCATTCTCAAACAGAGTCCAGTGCATCTCGAAAATACCTTAGCCTTTTCTGAGAGACTATTCATCGTGGTTTTATGGATTTTCTGAAGGGAAATTACCCAGGATTTGTCCAACAGGCCCAGTTTGGAATGAAGAAGATCTCAGGTCATGTCTGTGCACAGATGTTGAGCCTATGATTTTTGCATTTACTTGTGAAGTTGTTGAAAATGCAAGGTTTCTGCACAATTAATCAGATTCGTCATATAACTAGACAATGAGCAATTCCTGAGTCTGGACTCCATGCTAAGCATTCTGTGGGAAACAAAGAAATATAATACATGGCCCCTGCCCACAAAGAACTTACAGTCTAATGGGAGATGAAAAAGTCATCCACAAAGACAGCGATTAGGGAAGGAGACAGAATTATTCATGATACTAAGATATGCTGATGTCATAAAGTACTTTTTGTATTCTATGGACGATTAGGAAAGGGGGGTGGTAGAGGAGAAGGAGGAGGAGTAAGTAGTGGTAGTAGTAGTTAGTAATAAGTAATAGTAGTAGTAGTTAGTAATAAGTAGTAGTAGTAGTAATAGTAGTAGTAGTAGT
>NW_027187378.1:23052198-23055365 GCF_028583685.1 Petaurus breviceps papuanus | reverse complement strand
GTTAGTAATAAGTAGTAGTAGTAGTTAGTAATAAGTAGTAGTAGTAGAAGTAGTTAGTAATAAGTAGTAGTAGTAGTAGTAGTAGCAGCATTTGTATAATTCTTTAGTGTTTGCAAAGCACTTCACAAATATTATCTCATTTTATCTTTACAACTGCCCTGGGAAGTAGGTGCTATTATTATCCCTGTTTTACAGATGAAATAACTGAGGCAAACAGAGATTAAGTGACTTGTCCAGTGTCACATAGCCAGTAAATGCCTGAGGTTGGAATTGAAGTCAAGTCTTCTTGACCCTGGGGCAGCTAGGTTAATGGTTAGAGCACTGGGTCTGAAGTCAGGAAGACCTGAATTCAAGTGCTGCTTCAGACATTTACCAGCTGTGTGACCCTGGGTGGTTCACTGGGGATGATAATAATAGCATCTACCTCCCCAGGGTTGTTGTAAGAGTAATAACATGAGCTAATATTTATAAAGCACTTTGCAAACTTTAAAAGGGCTGTGTAAATGCTAACAGCTACTAACGTCATTAATGATTGCAGCAAGAAGAAGAAGAGGAGGAATGAAGGACCTTCTATAGTCCTGGGTGTGGAGGACTAAGGAAGGAACAAAATAGCCCCAGCCCATGAGCCTGTATTCATATTCAAGTGGGGAGGTCCCAGCATATACTCAAGTGAATAATATCAGTGAATGGCACTAATATAAAGTGATGTGGGAAGGGGAAGAGTACAAAGGACCAAAGAGGATGGAGGGAGACCTTGTGCTGGAGTCTTCTGAGATGATTATCCTATTTGCTTCTTACAACAACCTTGAGAGGGAGGTGCCATTATTATCACACCCATTTCACAGATGAGGAAACTAAGGCAAACACAGTAGGTGACTTGCCCAGGATCATCCAGGTAGTAAATAGCTGAGGCTAGATTTGAACTCAGGTCTTCCTGACTCCAGATCCAATACTTTATTCACTTTGCCACCTGAGAGGAGATAAGAATATTAAATTCTTTAATAGGCACAAGAAAACAGGAAGTACTGAAGGGAGGCACTGAGCAAATGCTGGGAGTTATCTGAGGAAGGAAGGAGGCTGGGGGCAGCCCAGTGTGGAGGGGGAGGTCTTGGATGGAGGAGCCCTTCTGTGTTCTGGTTTCTATACTTCAGTACCATGGGAAACCCAGAATCCTCTGTACTGATTTGCATATCTGTTGCTCCATCCAGTGTATTTTGTTACACAGATATAGGCACTCAAGCTTTCTCCTTTTTGGAAAAATAGAGACCCAGAGAATCATCTGGTGCCGTGGAAATACCTGTGAATCCGAAGGGAAAGAATTTAGGCTCAAATCCCACCTTCATCACTCCCTATATGTCACTTTCTTTAACTCATGGTTTTCTCATCTATAAAATGAGACGTTTGGATAAGCAGTCTCCTTTTGGCTCTCTACCTAGAATCCCACGACCCAGGTTTGCTCTCTTGCCTAGAGGAATATTCTTGGTTTACAGACCTAGAAGGGGCCTTAGAGATCCCTAAGGCCATCTGACAGGCCACAGATCCAGCCCTCCTTGCACTGCGTCTTACTGCTCAGTGACACCCAAGCAAGGGACTTCTCCTGTCTAGGCCTCAGTTTCCTTTTCTGTAAAATTATGGACTTAGATTAGATGAAATTAAATGTCTCTTCTGGACCTTTAATTATTACAATTTTCTTTTTTACTTATAATATGTTGCACTTAACTGCAAATCCAAATTTGGGAATAATTTATTATTTGGGGCAAAGTTTTTGAATATTCACTGACGAGGAGTTGTGGTTGAAGAAATAGATACATATTTTTGTCATCTATAGCCATCTATTATTAATCTATAACTATTTTCCAGGATGTGCTGGTAAATATTTAACAACCATCTCTCCAGGAAAAAAAGTATACCTCATATATTTTAGGTTTAATCTGCATTATCAACACCCAACAGAACAATAAATTGAACCCTCCTTTGTAACATTTTCTTATTTCCAAGCTATAAATTCTCAGCAAAATTTAACATTTGACTGACTGCAGCACATCACTGTCTCTGGCCTTGAGGCCATATGTGGCTCTCTAGGTCCTTAAATGCAGCCCTTTGGCAGTATACAAATTTAGGGCTGTACTTGAGGGCCTAGAGAGCCATATGTGGTCTCGAGGCTGCAGGTTCCCTACCCCTGGTCTGTAAGTTAGTAAATCAGTCTCAGAGAGTTACTTGAGGCAGTATTTGAATCCAGGAATTCTTAACTCCAAGTCTAGAACTTTAGCTGTCACGCCCTACTATCTGTCTAAAGAAAGAGATGAATGAAAAATAGCAATCATGAACATGTGCCAATGAAAAACAGTGAATAATGAAATGATATTTTAAAAAGCAGTCCCCAACTCAAACTGTGCTCTAACGATAGAAACCATTCTCTTTTTCTGTTCCTTAGTTTTGCATGATCTGAGTGTCTGCTCTGTGGGGAAATAGACCTGTGTACCAGGCCTCACAGGACCAAATTCTTTTTTGAACAACATTCCTCTGGAGGCAATCATCCTTATGTCACCTACCTCATGGGAATGTGGTGTGAAAAGGTGATTTTTAAACCTCAAAGTGGTATAGACAGGGGAGTTATTATTAGTGATTATTATTGCCATTGTGTTTGGTTGCTAAAGCCAGAACATTCAATTTTCTTTTTTAATGTTTTGTTGCTGTCATTCAATTATTTCAGTCATGTACAGCTCTTCATGACCCGATTTGGGTTTTTTTTTTGTGCAAAGAAACTGCCATTTCCTTCTCCAGCTCATTTACAAATGAGGAAACTGAGGCAAACAGGGTTAAGTTACCTATCTAGGGTCACATAGCTAGTAAGTGTCTGTGACCAGATTTGAACTCAGGGAGATAAGTCTTCCTGACTTCAGGTTTGGCATTCTATCCACTGTACTACCTATCTGCCCTCTTTTAACATTTAGGGATATGTTATATCACATCATGAGTAAATAGAAATGCCAGGCTTCTGGTGGTCTTAAACTTCTTGTGGAAGCTTCTTTCTTTGGAAGGCCTTTCTGTGGTTTGGCATTTCCAGAAACAGAAGATAGAACTGTGATCATAGCCTTACCCCTAAACACACACACACATACACACACACACACACACACACACACACACACACACACACACACACA
>NW_027187378.1:23028099-23052188 GCF_028583685.1 Petaurus breviceps papuanus | reverse complement strand
ACACACACACACACACACACACACACACACACACACACACACACACAAGCATGCCTAGGCCTGTCCTCGGCTGTGAGCTTTGGAGAAGAGAAAGGATTGGTGATCCACAAAGACAATGAAAGCAACACATGAAGAGAGATCCTTTTCTTATTCCTTTTCATCTTGCCCAACAATCGTTATAAATAACACTTTGTGGTGTTGGTGTTTGTGAACGTACCCTCAAACATGAGGAGTAATAACAGAGAAAGAGTCCTTGTGTGAGAAAATCTCTCATTTCTGAGCTCCCCATCTTCCCCCACCATTTCACTGAATCCTTTCTCTCCAGTCATTAATTGAGGTCTAAAGATGTCAAGAGGTCCAAAAATCAAACGATAGTCCTCATGATGAATTTTATGCAAACCCTACAAAAATTGTGTGGTCATTGCACTTTGGGGTACTCACTCAGGCTAATGTCTTTAAAAGAGATAAAAAATAGGGACATTGGGGTATAAATTGAAAATTTCTTGAACTTATCCCATTCCTTATTGGTTGCTGTTTCTTTTTTTTTATTTAAAAAAAATAATATACATGCATTTTTTTCAAAGCAGATTTATAGCCCATTTGTAATTTATGATTTTAGAGAAATGCTTGTGGCACTCAGAGGTTAAGTGATTTGCCCTTATTATAAAGCAAGTAATGTGTTAAAAGCAGCTATTGAATGGCTCTCTTCTTCAAGCCAAGGCAGGCCTTCCCTCTATCACATGTCACTGCCTTCTTTAGTGGCAGAGCTAAATGCCCATTCACTCTTGCCCTTGCCTTCCAGATTGTCACTGGAAATGAACAAAATCCTTCTCCAATTTGTGTTAAAACAAAAGGCTAATGCTATATATAGCACCTGTTTTAAATTTGTTCTGATACATTTATTAAATGTAATCAAACGCTTAAAATGTGTAGATGTTAAAAACAGCAGGAAAATATTAAACTTTCAGTGGACAAATTTTGAGACATAATATATGTTTTATAGAGATTCCATTGAAATAGGACATGACCTCAGTGACATTCACAATTAGTTGCTAAGAGGCTAGATATATTCCAGAAGGAAAAGAAGTAAAATAACATAGCCTACCATATATGCTCTTTATTATGCTGCAATCAGATTCTAGGTTGCATTACACATCAGAATCCTATTGGCTTGAGAAATGCCAAACTTTTAGTTTCTTCTGTTCATCCCACATTTTCTTTTTTATTAGAAGCAAAGGAAGTTAATGGAAAATGTTGTTCTTTCTTGGATGAAGCGTGTTTCTCCCTCTATCACATACAGACACTTCTTTTTTTTTTCCCCACAGGGGTAAGCAGGTTCTTTCAACCGGGACACCATTTGAGAAGAACAAATTGTGAGAATACTTATAATTGAAGCATGCAACTAAAACCTCAGATACTGTTTAATGCCCTGGAAAGATGACTTTGAAAAATGGTTCCCACAGACTGAGAGTTTACTTGCCTTTCATAGACATGTAGTTTTAACTCCAGAGATGAGTTGGCTCCCTTCTTCACTAACAACTGGTGCCTCAGCACTTCATTCATGCAAGCCCAGGGTCCAATAACACCACACTAGACCTTGAAAAAATAAAATTTCCACTTTAATTCATGACATATTGTAGGTTAAATTATCTTATTGTAAACCCATGAGAAATCCGTGTTGATTTCCATTGGATGAGAATCTGGTTCAATACCTACAAGCTATTGAACAGGGGAAGTATGAGATCCTCCCTCGGGGAGGAACTCCTGTACCCTGGCACGGTAATGAACTCAGTGATCTAACTGGTCTTTTCTATTTGAAACAACTATGACTAATGCAGAATACCTCATCCTGGAAATTAGCACCAACCTCAGCTAAAAGTACTGCAAGTGAAGTATTTCAGGAGAATTGGATGCATTTAGACCTTAAATCAGTTGGCATAGTATGTATATTTTCTGAATCTTCAGCTGCAGCAGAAGAGAGGGATGTGTGTGATTTGGCAACCAGGCTGCTGACTTTATATCTTTTGATCCACAAACAGGGTTTTCTTCCCCTGGTTATTTTTGATACAATTACAGGACTTACATGCATTAAACAGAAACTAAGTGAAAATGTTAGTGTGTTGTACTTGGCAGGGAGGGGGGAAAAGTCCCTTTGAAATAGGGGTGAGAACAGAATTTGCTGTTCTACTATGAAGAGGTCTATAATATGATTAGAGCTAGAAAGTCCTGAATTTGGAATCAAGTTACTAGCTGTGTAATCTGGGTGGGTCACATAGCCTCTCTGAGGCTTAGTTTCCTCATTTGTAAGGTGGGAAAAATAATAGCCTCTCTATAGGGTTGTTATGGGGCTCAAATGAACTGATGTAAAACAAATGTTATGATTAGCATACTGAAGGCTGCCAGGTGGCATAGAAAGGAGAGTGTTGGACTTGGAATCAGGAAGACCTGAGTTCAGATTCTGCTTCAGACTTTTATTAGCATTGTGACCCTGGCCAAGTTTCTTGACCTCTCTTATCCTCAGTTTGCTAATCTTTTTTTTTTTTTTTTTGGAGGGGGAAAGGCAGGGCAATTAGGGTTGAGCAACTTGCCCAAGGTCACACGGCTAGTTTTTTGTGTTGTGTCTGAGGTTGGATTTGAACTCAGGTCCTCCTGACTCCAGGGACGGTGCTCTATTCACTGCACCACCTAGCTGCCCCAAGTTTGCTGATCTTTAAAATGGAGAAAGTTTATATTAGTAATATTATATTAAAATAGTGATTACCTCCCAGGGTTGTAGTTGGGCTAAATGAGATAATGTGCAAAGTGCTTAGCAAATGTTAAATGGCTCTATAAATGTTAGCTATTATTATTAGTAGGGCAGGTAGGTGGTGCAGTGGATAGAGTGCTGACCCAGAGTCAGAAATATCTGAGAAAGATCCAGGATCAGATATGTACTAGCTGTGTGACCCTGAGCAAGTCACTTAACCTCATTTGCCTCCGTTTCCTCATCTGTAAAATGAACTGGAGAAGGAAATGGCAAACCCCTCCAGTATCTTTGCCAAGAAAACCCCAAAATGAAGTCACAAAGAGTGGAGATGACTGAATAACAATAACATCATAATTAGTATTACTTTTCTAGATCATAACAAAGCATTTGATAGTCTCTCTTGCTATTGTGAAAAAGATGAAGAGAAGTGAGCTAGATAATAGAATAATTAAAATTATTCAGAACTAGGATGGCTAGGTGGCACAGTGAGTAGAGCACTGGCCCTGGAGTCAGGAGGACCTGAGTTCAAATCCAACCTCAAACACTTTACACTTATTAGCTGTGTGACCTTGGATAAGTCACTTAACCCCAATTGCCCTGCCTTCCCCCCTCCAAAAAAAAAAATTTAGAACTAGTTGACTGGTTAGACCCAATGAGTTGTCATTAGGGGTTTGTTATCAGCTATCATTCCAGTGGAGGTTCCACGAACTTGTGCCTGGTCCTGTGCTTCTTAATATATTTTTCAGTGACTTGGATGCAGACATGAATTGCCTGCTTAAAAGAAGTCAACGACGTGAAGCTGAGAGAGAGAATTAACCTGCTCTATAACGGAAACTATACTTGTTCCCATAGGGAAAAATTAGCAGCAAAGGGCAGAAGTTATAAAAAGACCTGATACAAGGAAAAACTGCCTGCCTAATGATTAGAGGTACTGTAGAATAGAAAAGTCTTTTGGGGGATCCTCTTCACTAGAAGTCTTTAAGGCATGGCTAGATAACCACTTGGTAGACCTGTTGGAGAGGGAATTTCTGTTCAGGTATGAGTTGGACTAGCTGGGCACTGATGTCCCAATCCAACTCTGAAGGTTTTTTTTTTTGATTCTGTATTATTTTAAATGGTATCCAACAGTATACTTTGGAAATATATTACCTACCAGGATCCCATGCTCTAACAAAGCATCTTTACCTCACATGTGCAAGCCATTTTCTTGCAGAAGCTAATTGACTCCTATAACATATAAAATGTTAGCGCTAATAGGAAGCTTAGAGATCATAAAATCCAGTGGCTTCATTTTACATGTGGAAAACCTGCAGCCCAGACAAACTAAATGTCTTATCTGAGGCCGTGCAGCTCATCGGCGACAGAGCAGAAACCTGAAGCCAGGTCTCTGGATTCAAAGTTGATTCCACTACCCTGCCTCCAAGAGAAGTCTCTGGCCAGGGAGTGATGAAATATTCCATAATGGAAGTAGCATATCTTCCCTAGAAAAGCCTTTTCTACTCTAATGACCCAAGTCATTTTAAGACTTCCATTTCTGACTGATTTCAAGATGAGCTAGCTGATAGCAGGCATAGAAGTTATATGTTAAAGAGACCACTTTTTCACATATAACATCTATGCCAGATTTCAATGAGCTCATCTTGAAACCTACTGACCCTTAGGAAGAAAAACCCAATCCTCGAGTCTTTAGGGAAGTTTAGCCTGGTCTCTGAGTGTTGTTTTATCTGTGCAGTGTTTCAGGAGTTTCTCAGAAGTATCTAAACCTCTATGCTTGTGAAATGAGCAGAAATAGTCATAGAAACATTCAGTTGAGCAGATTTTTTAGGCATGCTGCCTATGAACCTTAGCAAATGTGTTAGGATTACTCAATTTCAGGATGTGATAATTACTCTATAGTTGATGCCATTCCCTAAACTGATTTTAACTAAGAATAAAATGTACTTCCTTCATTTTTCCAATGCTCAGTCTCCTGTGTAATGGAAACAGTAGCAAACTCTGAAACAGGAGACCTTTGCTCAAGTCTCAGAGCTGCCATTTACTAGCTGGGTGACGTTGGGTGAGTCGCTTGACGCTGCCAAGTCTCAGTTTACTCATCTGTAAAATGAGGCTAGTGATACTTGCATTATCTATATCCTGGGATTACTATTGGGATCAGATAAGATAATGTACATACAGTACTTTATAAATTTAAGGCATTATAGAAATAGTCCCTCTGGCCTTACTGTGACTTTCTAGAAGATCTTACAAACACATCTGGCCTCTTTAAGCACAGCATTGAGACAGCTCATTCTTTTTTTTTTTTTTTTAGCATTTTCCTATAATGCTTAATACATATGCTAGCACATAGTAGGCGCTTAATAAATGTTTATTGATTGATTCCATTTCTGACTGTTGGTTCTGTTCCTGTGATACTGGGCCCTAGTAGGAAAGCTTTTGTCTTATCTTACTAGAAATCACCACATCACTTCCAAGCATGTCTGCTACTTACATTCTAAACGCCCTTTTTATCCCCCTCGCACCCTTCTTCTCCCCCTCCCATCAGAACTAGACTCTGCCTCCAAGATCCTAGGCTCTTATGGGAGATCTTTCACCACATGTTACCCGGAAACAGCATCATGCCACTTTTCTTAGGATACTTCACTTTCACACAACTTTTCTACCTTTGCTCTGTGGAATTCTTAAGGGAACTCTCTAAAAGCAAAGCCATGCACTACCTTATATGTGACAGTGGGGGGAAGGGATATAAGAAGCAGCGACTAGGTGGTGTAGTGGGTGGAGTCCTAGAGTCAGGAGGACCTGAGTTCAAATGTGACCTCAGACACTTACTAGCTGTGTGACCCTGGGCAAATCACTTAACCCCAATTATTTCCAACCACCAAAAAAAAACCAGAGCATCGTGCCACTTTTCTCAAGTTACTTCATTTTTACATCTACCTTTGGAATTCCTAAGGAAACTCTTTAAAAGCAAAGTTTTATACTACTGTGTGACTATGGAGAAAAGGAATATGAGGAACAGCATGGACGGTGGTGAACTGCCTAATTTGAAAATAATTGTTGAATTTTAAAATATTTCAGAGAAACTTTTTTTTTTGTCTTTTGGAGGGCAATCGGGGTTAAGCGACTTGCCCAAGGTCACACGGCTAGTTTTTGTGTTAAGCATCTGAGGTCAAATTTGAACTCAGGTCCTCCTGACTCCAGGGCCGGTGCTTTATAGAGAAACTTTCTTAAAAGCAAACAAACAAACTCTTGTATTATTGTCATGGAAAAGTAAGAAACCCAAAACTTAGGCCTCAGAACATTAAAAAAAAATGAAGACAGTCAGTCTTGCAAGAATCCATTCTTCACCACTGCCAGCAAGAGGTCATCTAGTGACCTTGGTGATTGACGCTGTCTGGCGAGGGGGAAACACCACCTCCCAAGGCAGCTCATTACACTTAGGAAGTTTTAACTGCTAGGAAGAATTTCATTACATCAAACAGAAATTTATCCTTGTGTGACTTTGCCCAGTTGTTCCTACTTTTGCCTTCTGAGGCCAAGGAGAACACGTCTAAGCTCTCTTCGCCTCTGAAAGTCACTCAGATATTTGAACACAGATCAAAAGTTCCCCATAAGTTTTTATTTTTCTCTCCTTGCTTAATATCCTCTGGAAGATAAATACAGAAAAAGCTAATGAATTACTGGACTGGCCTGATTCTTGTGGGTGAAAGAAATACACTTATATGTATGAATCTTTAAAAACAACCAATCAAATAAAAGGTTAAGATGATTGTCCCTCTTCCTACTCCCGGTGTCATCGAATATTAGAGCCAGAGGAGACTCAGAACACATCTAGGCCAATCCCCTGATTTTGCAGGTTGGGACACTGAGGTTCAGAGAGGAGGAGTAGTTCCTCAAAATCACACAGCTGGAATTGTAGCCCTGGTCCTCTGCTTTCTAACCCAAGACTCATTCCATGACACCATGTACTCTGAGTCTGGTTAATTTTAAAACTGGAAACTTCAGACTTGCCAAGGATTTAGTTCTCAAAAATGGGGCAAGCACATTTGACATGCTTTATGAAAATTGGGTCAAAAATAAATCTCTTAACTAGTTATGAAAGATTGAAAGTGGCATGCCAGCCATGCTTCATGTGAGTTTTTAGTTTTTTTGAGGGGGAGGGTTGTTCTTTCACTTTCAATTACTTCTAATGTTTTTAGCATTTTGTGAACTTCATTTCTTCCAACATGTCAAAGGTGTTTGTCTACACTAAGAACTAGCTTCACTGTAGGTTGAAAATCTGTTGTAAGAGAGTCATGTGGCTTCTGTCAGATTTTGGAACCAAGACAGCCAACTCGAGCTTACTCATTCTAGGAAAGGAGTAGAATCTCAGATTTCTGATGAAATGTTCTACAAAAGAAAAATGATTTTCTTACTCATTACTGTTTCCAGAGAATTTTTTTTCTGTCTTGGCATCAATCAGTCATTAACCAATCATTAAGCTGTCCTTTTAGATAGATAGTCATTTTAAAGACTAGTGAGCTTGGCTCACCTTTCTCTAATTAACCTAAGAAGAGCCTTAACAAAGTCAAAGGATATAAAAATAATTTTAAACATTAAATTAGAGGACAGTCTCTGACAAATGTGATATGGTTGAAAGAACACAAAGTCTTGGAGTTAGAAGACCTGACTTAGAGTCTCACCTCTACCACTAATTGTGTGATTGGGCACAAGTCACTGAACTTAAGACCTAGTTTCTCATCTGTAAAATGAGGGTAATTCAAGGATATGAAAGGTGACTGGGGCCATGGTACAGTAAGACAGAATCAGTTTGAATGTACGATTTAGCAGGCTACCAATTTCTAGAGCTCTATAAACAGCAAGGAATCTAGAAGAAGGATTTTGGTTCCTCGGGATGACAGACTGAAAATTGAGAGGATGTTGCTATTGTTGTTGATCTTTCATTTTCAGTGAGGTCCCATGACATCAAGAGGGTGATGTTTGACTTGCAAGTGAATTAGATTTAAGTGAGGCAGAGTTGTGCAAAGGCATCAGCCTCACTCTCTCCTCCAGAATCACCGGAATCCAATGGCAAGACAAAAGTCAAGTGACTGGTGATAGCCCAGTGAAAGGATGCATGGCTTAGTGGAATAATCCTTAGCTTTAGATTCAGAGGAGCTGGGTTTGAGTCCCAGCCCTCGCATTTTCCACTTGCTTCATCTTGGCTAGTCTCTTCATTCTCTGGAATTGAATTTCCTTACCTATAGAGTAAGTGGTCTATAAGAGCATTCCAACTCTAAAATCCCATGATCCTTTGAACTTCTGGGCCATATAGGCCAATCTGTACTTCACCAGGAATCCTCTCAATGGCGTCCTGACAAGTAGTGAATCCAGTCTTTGCTTGAGGACTTCTAATGAGAGGGAGGTCACCCTGCCTCTACCTCCCAAGGCAGCTCATTCTACTGGTAAACATTTTACTTAGCAGTTTTTCCTTACTAATGGCCTAAATCTACATCTCTGAATCTTCTGCCCATTGCTCTTAATGCTGCCCTCTTTGTAGCAGCTTCCATAGGTCATGTATGAATCAGAGCCAGCAAACATGAGTTCATTTGAATATTGAAGGTTGGTATATTAGGTAGCCCCCGGTATGATTTTATGGTTGGAGAAAGGGCCCTCTGTCCTCCAAAATAACTCTCTCAAATACTTGATAGTACTTTGGAGGAAGCAAAAATATGTGTAGAAAAGGCATCCGTATAGGGAGAAGACCTAGTCTGAAGCCTAGATTCTACTACTTACTAACCTTAGGCTTAATCTTTCAGCTTCAGTTTTTGCCTTTTGAAAATAGAGATAATCCTTACTATGTCTACCTGACAGGGCTGTTGTGAGGATTGAATTAAATAATGTATCTGGAGTATTTTGTGAGCTATAAATTAGCATATACATATAAGGGATTATTATTATTGAGAACATACTATATGAATTCTTGGTTTATCTTGCCCCATTTTGGTCATTTGGAATAAAACAGAATTAAGTGATGTCGAGCTGGGGATCACTGTTTGTCCATTTTATGAAGATAGCTGCATTCCTATCGGCAGAGCAAAGTTATTAAGTACCTACTGTGCTATGTCCTGAGAGATGTGAATTTTATATAACATGATCCCCATCCTCCTGGAGCTTACTGTCTAGTAGCGAGGTTAGGCAATTACAAGTACATCAGAGTAGTTCAAAACAAAGTGTTATGTGAAGAGAAATATCATTATGGCAGAGGGGGGGTGGGGTGGGATTTACAGAATAGGAAGGAATCCTGGTGGCAGACTAGATATTGTATGGGCACACAGTAGGTGCTTAATAAGGCAGATAGGTGTAATACAGTGGAAAAAACACTGTGTTTGGAGTCAAAAGTCCTGACTGTAAGTTCTGGGCAGCTGGGTGGCACAGTGGGTAGAATGCTGAGCCTGGAGTCAGGAAGACTCATCTTTGTGAGTTCAAATCCAGCCTCATACAACTTACTAGTTGTGTGACCCTCAACTCATCATCTGTAAAATGAGCTGAAGAAGGAAATAGTAAATCACTCCAGTGTCTTTACTAAGAAAACCCCGAATGGGGTCATGAAGAGTTGGACACAACTGAAGTGACTGAACGAACAGCTATATGACCTTGGTAAAGACTTTTAATCTTCTCTTACTCAACAAAGGAAGAATCAGTTTCCTACTTTCTAAAATAGGATTAACGCATGTGTAGCGGCAAGCACCCCAAGGGCGTCCTCAGGGTTTGCTGCTACCACAGGTTCTTGGATCTGCTTTGTTAAAGGAAAGCAACTCAAAATGGGTTAACAAGCTTACTTTAATCAGTCAGACATATATCGTTTACCTTGTTCAGGAGAAAAGGTCAGCACCCTGAACCTCAAAGTATACAGGCATAATTATCAAGACAGAAACATCAAGTAGACAGATTTCCAAACTGTCCAACCATTACATCCATACCCAGTCAACATCTGGGTTTCCACATTCTGGGTTTTTCAAAGCCGGGGGACTCTCAACAATGGCTTCCCAGAATTCAGATCAAATCACAGAACACTTCTCAAAGTGAGTCCCAAAACAAAGCTACACATCAGGGCTTATATAGCCTTCTCCTGGCTCAGCGAATGTAACAACCTTATTGACTCACTGGCCAATCAAGAAGTAGCTACTGAAAAACAAGCCTCCCCCACCCCAGGCTTCAGGTGCACATTAGCCTAGGGGCAGGGAAGATCTTTAAAATTTACATTCTTATTACATTAACAAAGGAAGAATCAGTTTCCTACTTTCTAAAATAGGATTAACGCATGCACTACTCATACCATAATTTTGTTGTGCAGATCACAGGATTTAAAGCTGGAAAAAAACTTTCGACATCATCTAGTCCATTGGTGCCAAAGTCAGATAAAAATGGAGAGACCACTAATTCATACATAAAGATCCCTGCAGTTTATATAGTGCTTTAGTTTTAAAATGCAATGTTGCGTATGTTTCTTTACATTTTTATTTATTTTGTTAAATATTTACCAGTTACATTTGAAGGTGGTTCACAATGCACTTGGCGCTGTTGCAAGCTGGACATTATGTCTGACACCTCTGTTTTAATCCAGTCTCCCATTCCACAAATGAGGGAAGGCCCCCAGAAGGGGAAGCACTAGCTCAAGATCACACAACTAATAAGATGCAGAAATAGGATTTGAATTTGGGTTCTTTGACTTGAGTCAGTGGTCTTTAAATCTTACTGCCTTTATCATGTGAGATGATGAATGCAAAGTAACTATGGACTTTGTAATAGAAATTTTCAAGTCTATAACCAGAGTTAAGGCATAGAATACAGACATCTTGGAGAGAGAGGGCTGTGGCTGAAATTCACCCTAAGTTATCAATGGTCTCTTACATCTTATTGGGATATCAGATTTTGATAGGAGGAAGATATGGAACACTTAGAAGGGGAGGGAGAGGAACAGACTCTGGAAGAGGGTCTTCAGGACCAAAGTTCATAGTCTTTTTTTTTCTTGTTACAAACACTGCTTTTATTTGGATTGCTGATGCTGCCCCTAAAATGTCTTGAAAATATAAACATAGAGCACAGCGGCTCCCAGCAACTTTCTTGTTTATTTCAAGAAGCTTGGAGCTGAAATCAGTGTTTGCAGAAATGCCAGTATTATATCAAGAGCGTTGCTGGGGTTCAGTGAATTTTCTTTAATGATGCTTATATGCAACTTAGCTGCTTTCTCTTCTTTTCCTATTAATTGTCCCAAGAATTCCTCCGGAAGTGGCACTCCTCTTCTGTGGTTAGAAGGATAGGGAGGAATTATGGCTCAGTGGAAAGAGTGATGAACTTTCCTAATGTACCTGGAGTCATGAGTTTGAATCCTGGCTCTACCCTAGGGCAGGGGTGGAGAACTTGCAGCCTTGAGGCCACATGGGACTCTCTAGGTCCTTAGTGCAGCCCTTTGACTGAATCCAAATTTCACGTAACAAATCCCTGCAATCAAAGGGCTTCACTTGAGGACCTAGAGGGTCCCATGTGGTCTCAAGACCACAAGTTTCCCCCGCCCCCAGGCCTTACCACCTGTGTGACCTTACCGCCTGTGGGGAAGTCACATAATTTCTCTAGATCCCCATTTGCTCCTATGTAAAATGAGTGAATTGGACTAGATGACCTTTGGGGCCCCTTCCAGATCTTGATCTATGATCCTATGAATACACATTCCCTGACATTTCTATATTCATGGGAATTAGTGTTTTCAGGAAAGGATGAAAAATATTTATCAAATTTTTGAGTTATTTGTGTGAATTAATATTATGATTTCACCCTTGTGGATCCTTCTTCCAATCCATCCATAGGTTTTTTCCTGTTTGACTCTGGTTCAGGTCTTCCCACATATTCTCCACTGGAAGTCCACCATAGGTATTTAAGGCTGTCTTCTAATTCTCTCATCCTTGGACCTTGTGTGGATACTCCACCAAATGTCCATCGGTTCAATTCAAGAAGCCTCCTATGTGCCAGGCACTCTGGAAACAAAGACAACAAATATGCCCTACCTTCTAGGAACTTATATTCTACTGGGATGATAATGGAGAGATATAGCCTGTATGTTCAGTTGTGTCCAACTCTTCCTGATCCTATGGACCATAATGGCACAAGTTTTCTCGGCAAAGATACTAGGGTAGTTTGCTGTTTCCTTCTCTAGTGGATTAAGGCAAACAGAGGTTAAGAGACTTGCCCAAGGTCACACAGCTAGCATCTAAAACTGAATTTGAACTCAGGTCTTCTTGACTCCAGACCCAGCACTATCTCCACTGAGTCACCTGCCTGCCTAGATATAAAATGTATCCAGATAAATAAACTGGAAATATGTATAAAATAAACAGTAAGATCATAAGGGTAATGGTACTAACAACAAGAAGATAAGGAAAGGCCTCAGGTAGGTGATATATGAGCCGTGCTTTGAAAGAAAATAGGGATTCTAAGAATCAGGGGCGGCAGGGTGGGCATTCTTGGCCTAGGGGAGAACTTGTACAAAAAACATAGAGTGTCATGTATGATGAGCAGCAGGAAGGTCATTCATCCCTTGTTATTACCACCTGGCTACCCCACCTTCTTTTCTCTCCATAAGCTTCTCTGGTGATATCCTTTACAATATGGATTAATGATTTCCAAATCTAACATAGTCAGTAATAAAGGTGGTAGTCTCAAAAATAAATCTGGGAAATGATATGTACAGAACCCCAGTCTAATGAATAAACTGAGCACATATGTAACCAAGGACATATTTGTTTTCTTTTTCTTCTGGAAAAGGGCTACATGATGGAAAACCGGATCTCAGGCTTAAAATGTGACTCAGACGTGTTTGTGACCTTTGAAGGAGACAATGTGGTCATGCTACAGGTAAGGTTCAAACAGTGCTCATTTCTCATAAGTTGTCCAACTTGAGAACAAAGAGTTCCCCAGACCAGAGGCATTTCTTGTGTTTCATCTCTCTGGGATTTTGTCATTGCGCTTGGCAAGTTCTAGCCCAAGCACCATTTGATTTTTACAGTATGTGATGGTGGATTAGGGCTGTTCTCTTCCAGCTGATCTTTTGATGTTGAATTAGATCCACTTGTGTTGGGAAAACTGCTTGTGCTGCATCTCCAGGCACATTCTCTGGGCACCAAAATAATTCCCTGAGAGTTTGTCAGGCACTTCTGCAAGGTGATTAGAGCTCAGTTACATACACAGAAACAGTAAACTACTAATTGGTTCCCTAGTGGCAAAACCAAGTGAATTTAGCTTCCAGAGGGAGCTACTGTTTTTAAAAAAAAAAAAAAAGCTTCATTAATTTGGCCTGAATTAATTCAGAATTTGTGACAATTTGACCTGTGTGGAGCTGCTTTATCTGTGAAGACAAGAGTTCATGAATAAACATGACTTTAGGAAGTATAGGGTCCTGGAAAAGAATGCTGGACTTAGAATCAAAGGATCTGGGTTTGAATCCTACCTCTGCCAGTCTCCCTGTGAATGATTTTGGGTAAACCCCAGGGTCTCCATGTTTTTTTTTTTCATCAGTAAAATGAGAGAGTAGATTAGATGGACTTTGAATGTCCTTTCCAGTTCTGCATCTGTGATCCAATTGCTCTGTGACTGATGCATTACAGTAACTGAGCTTGGATTTATGACGTTGTGAATTGTGATGAGAAGCTAGTGAGGCGCCATGATGCCTAAATTGGATGTTTGTGTTGTAAAGCTCTGGTTCATGGTCATCATGAAATGGCCTTTCAATGTGATCAGAGTCCTAGCCTAAGCCATTCTTACCACTAGCATGAAAAGAAAACCCAGAGAAAAACTGGGGAAAACTCACCCTGCCTGAAATATTGACGTTATATGTAGGGGCCTGGGAAAGCAACAGAAAGTACTGGAAGTCTTCTCTTTGAACCACTGTGATGGCATTTTGTAATTACTGAGATGTGGTGGGAAAGCAAAAATGATTTGGACTCTGGGCTAAAGGAGAGAAGAAAACCAAGTAATGCTCCCATATATAGAATATCTATCTATCTATCTATCTATCTATCTATCTATCTATCTATCTATCTATCTATCTATATCTATATCTATATATATATATATATATGTCTAGGTGAGCTTCAAGGCCTAGAAAGTAGAAAATGGGTAGTGGATAGATTGTGTGTGGATTAAGGTTAAAAAGAAAAAGAATAAGAAAAGAAAAGCACTTTTATGTTAAATTATCATTATTATTATTAACAATGATAATAATAACTAACCTTTATGTAGTGCTTTAACTTTGTAAAGTACTTTACAAATGTATCTTATTTGAGCCTCACAATAAGCCTATGAGGTAAGTCCTACAATTACTATTCTTCCCATTTTATAGATGAGAAAACAGGTTGAGAAAGGTTATCGGTGAGTTGTAGTAGACAGAGTACAGTATTTAGAATCTGAGGACCTAGGTTCATATCCTTTCTCTTCCAGTGACCTAAGGGAAATTGTTTAATCTTTCTCATCTATAAAATGAGGGGATTGTTTTAGATAGCTCTTCTCAGCTAAGGTCCTACCTTCCTTCTGTGCCTCTCCTAGTTCTTCTTAATCTTAGTGCCTTCCCTCTGAGATTACCCTCCATTTGCACTGTATGTGTCTTGTTTGTGCATAGTCATTTGCACGCTATTTCCCCCATTAGACTGTAAGCTTCTTGAAGACAGGGACTCGTTTGCCTTTCTTTATATCCCTAGTGCTTCGCATAATGCCCGGCACATAGTAAGTGCTTGATAAATGCTTATTGACTTGACTTAAAGGTTCTTTTTTGTTCTAAATCTACTATCTATTGACTTTCCAAGGGTGATGCAGCTAATAAGTGTCTTAGGTGGGCTTCAAATTAATTTCTTCCCATGTAGATCTGTCCATGTCACCTTCTTGCTCAGAACTCTAGTGGCTGCCTATTAACTCCCAGATCAAGTCTTTTGGTTGACATTTTGTTTATAATCATGCCCCCTTCCTATATTTCCAGTCCTAGACTTTAATCTCTTCCATATACTTTATGAACCAGCAGCATTGACCTATTCACATTTCCTCAAATGCAGCACACTATGTCTTGTTGCTATGTTTTTTCCCTGGCTGGCTATCATAACTAGGATGCCCTGACCTTAATTTCTCTGGGTTCCTTTAAGACCTGTCAGCCCAAGGGTCTATCATTTGCAGTAGCCAGTTGCCCCAGCTACTGAAGCTTCTTACTCCTCAGATGCCTTACATCAACTCTGTATGTATTTTTTGTGTACTCATTTATGTTGTCTCTTCTATTAGAATGTAAGCTCCTTATGGGTAGGGACTATTTTTTAGCTTTCTTTGTATCCTCCATGCTTAGTAGGAGGAGTATTTAATGTACAGTTGTTGACTGGCTGACATGGAAAGGCTTAGTTTTATTTAAAGCATTGAACAATTTTCTAAAGGCAGTCTCTCCCCCTCTTCAATTCTGGGCCCAGCTTATGAGCAGTGTCCATCCAAAATACTGATGGGTCTGCTTGATATGCTCTCCATCCAATTGCAAACTATAGTCTGGACAACAGGCATTCTTTATCCACTTGGTTTTTCCAGAGTGGATTTTCATTTTCATATTTTTCTTATTTATTTTGTCCTCTTATCTCCAGCATAGTGATATACATACTAATTGCTTAATAAAATTCTTGTTGGATAAGATGGAACAATTAGGTCAACCTCTTGAAATTAGTATTTTTTGTTGATATATGTGATTTCATTCATATAGGAATTTCCTGGTATGGATACTCCCTCTGCTCATACAATGAGCAATTCATCAATAACCAGTAATCTTAAAGAGTTCCTATGGACGGTGAGAGATTTATAGAACTTACCATGCTCATACAGCTAATCTGGGCCAGAGACACGACATGAATTCCTATCTTCCTGACTGCAAGCTCGGCCCTCTGTTTGCTGTGCCACACTGGCTGCCTCTTGGGGTAATTCTGGATAGCTTTTTGGAGGCTCTGTGCTATTCTGGGGCTTGATGCAGTCAATATTAGATCCACAAATAGGAGCAATGGGAGTACCTCACCATCTAGAGGAAATCCCTCTTCCCTTGGGACTCCACACTGGCTATGCCCTGTGACGATGGCAAACACCTTTGGCAAGCATGTCTCTTTATTTATTTATTGCTTTACATTAAGAGTCAGAGAGTTGTGTAAGAAAGATATCTCTGTCATGCCATTTTTTCAAGGAATCTTGTATGATTTTTGACATGTATGGCAAACACCTCATTGGGGAACCTGCATGGTGGTGTTCTCTACTGAATCAATCTACAAACAGTAAACATAGTGGGATTTTATTCTCCATTCTCAGAAGTAATTAGGGGACTATATAAGGATCTCTTCTGTATATTATAAGCTTCTCTGTCCCATTTCTCAAATCTGCTCTATATGCTTGAGTTGATTATTCTCATAAAAATTATGTAGAGATTTTAAAGTAGGTATATGGCTGAATATGGTTATCAATTATCTCTCAATCACTTTTCTGTAAAGATAATGTCAAATTTTATCCAAACCTCTGGTTTCCTCCCACTTCTTTAGTTTAAAATATTTGGAGAAGCCATTCTTCTAGATCCACAAAATGACTTTTCTTCCAGAGTGGACCTTCTGGGGGGGGGGGAGGGGGCGGCTAGGTGGCGGCTAGGTGGCGCAGTGAGTAAAACGTTGGCCCCGGAGTCAGGAGGACCTGAGTTCGGTTCCAGCCCCAGACACTTAACACCCACACAAAAATAAAAAAACTAGCCGTGTAACCTTGGGCAAGTTACTTAACCCCAATTGCCCGCCAAAAGGCAAAAAAAACCCAAAAACAAACAAACAAAAAAAACCAGAGTGGACCTTCTCTGGGTTTAATTGGTCCCATCCTGCTACTCTTCTCAGCTTTGTTTTCTTCAGTATTATTTCCATTTCATCAGGTAGAAAATCAGGGACTATGATAGTAAGAGTTCAAATGCTAGACGACCACTGTTACTGATAGAGAAAAGGATTTGTTGTAGAAGTTGTTTTTTTTATAATTTGTCATGTCTTTGTTCTCTTTCTCATAAATGCCCTTAGAATGATTTTGCTTTGTTGGTCCCCTCTATAGCTACTCACTGTTTATGAGACAAAACCATTCATGATCTTTTATCATCCTCCTCTCTAAAGTGTTACAAATTAGCGGATATTTTATGTAATCCTTTGTGGTTCGTCTTCCAATTTGGAAAGGAGATCATGTGTATTCTGACTAAGGCCTCTAGTTCTTTGAAGCTCATTGTTGTAATGATTATGTCAGTTAAACTTTCATAAGATATGATGGTAGTCAGTGTCAATGTGTGTTCTTTTATCCAGTTCTCATTTTTTGCATCCATAAATCATTTAAATAGGTCATTTGAGTTGCCTCAAGTGTAAACCTAATCTCACTTTTATTCTTCTAATCTATAATTCTTATTTTGCTTTAACAGGTTGGTAGTCTGACTATACACAGATAGTAAATTGAAAAATGACCCTCAAATCAGTAATCAATTGTTTCCTGTTGGAATGTAATCAGTTTCATTTTTTGTGACTTTTTTAGTGGTTACCAGGTCTCATGCCTCCTATTAAAGAAAGTATTCATGATTTATAGACATTTGGCTGTGGGACAATCCAGAAGCTATTGGAATGATTTTTTCCCCCTTTTCTTATTGCTGAATCACGTTTTCCAACATATTTTCACCGTTATCTCCTGTGCCCATATTTGCATTGGAATCACCAGATATTAAGGTATATTTTGGTTTAATTTGGATGGTCTTATTGATTTCTTCACAGAATTTCTCTACCTTCTCATCCTTTGTAAAAGCAGTGGTATAATCTTTTGGGTTTCTCCCTCCATCAACTTTCATCCCAGTACTCTTTAAAACCATGCTTGCCTGGACTGGTTCCCTAGCTTTCTTGTCAAGAAAATACCATACTAACATAGAGTGCTACCCACAACCTTTTATCTATTTTTTTAAATAAGGGTTACCCTTCCAGAGCTGTAGGGCAGTTTCATTTTACCAAATCTTAGTGAAACCAATAGGGGCAAATTTGCCTTCTTGCATTAAGATTCATTATTCCTCTTGCTTTTTGCCTAAGCTTTGAATATTTGTGTATAAACATGTGAGACTGTGAGTTTTACTTGTCTTCTTTCTTAGATTTTTTCCTCTTTGAAATTCTGAGTGTCTCAACTATTCTTCTTCTTACTTCACTGAATATAACTTGGGATATATGTGTAGTCTGTCTTTTCATTTCCCCATGCCTTTGACTTTACTACCCTTTTAATTAAATGTTCAAGATTCCCAGAAAATATATCCTTTGTAAGGAAGGTATATTTGTAGCAGCAAGTACCCCAAATGTCCTCAGGGTTTGCCGCCACCACAGGTTCTTGGATCTGCTTTGTTAAAGGAAAGCAACTCAAAATGGGTTAACAAGCTTACTTTAATCAGTCAGACATATATCATTTACCTTGTTCAGGGGAAAAAGGTCAGCACCCCAAACTTCAAAATATACAGACAGAATTATCAAGACATTAACATATCAAGTAGACAGCTTTCCAAACTGTCCAACCATTACATCCATACCCAGTCAACATCTGGGTTTCCACATCTGGGTTTTTCAAAGCCGGGGGACTCTCAATAACGGCTTCCCATAATTCAGATCAAATCACAGAACACTTCTCAAAGTGAGTCCCAAAACAAAGCTACACATCAGCCTTATATAGCCTTCTCCTGGCTCAGAGAATGTAACAACCTTATTGACTCACTGGCCAATCAAGAAGTATCTACTGAAAAACAAGCCTCCCACCCCAGGCTTCAGGTGCACTTTAGCCTAGGGGCAGGGAAGATCTTCCAAATTTGCATTCCCATTACAATATTCCATCCCTGGTCAGAAACCAACCATTCCTGCTTTTCAAGCTATGATTTGGCTATTCAAATCTTATTCTCAGATACTATCTACTTTGTCAGGAGTTCAATTTCCAAGTTGCCCAAGTGGCTAAAGTAAGATTAAAGATTCAATTTGCTTCTGTACAAGCTTTTTGTCACATAAAGGTATAACCCCAAAAAATGTTGCCCCCTTATCCAATGACATCATTAAACACCTCATAGCTAAATTACATTGAAAACGTACAGAGTCCTGCTATAATATTTCAAGGCCCATCGCTTATTATAACAAATCAGACCCTGCTCACCGTAGCATGGAGTCCTCTTGTTTGCTATGGGTATTGTGTTGGTTTGTTGCTGTTGTTTTTATGGCAAACTAACTGATAAGGCAATTGAAAAAGATTGATTAGATATAAAGACAAAAATGAAATAATTCTTGCCCTATGCCAAGGTGGCTATATTACTTTTATCATTGTTATTTGTGTCCATGTCTTGTTTCACTTACAAGTTTGTAAGCTCCCCATAGGTAATTTTTCTTATTTAGCTTTTGATCCCTCTCTGCATCTAAACACAATAACTTGAACATTGCGGGTATTGAAGGAATTAAATGAAGATACTTAGATCACTTTCTTTGTCTAGAACAGAGGAACCCAAACTTATTTGGCTTACTGCCCTCTTTAAAAAAAAAAAATTACTCAAGCAGTGTGAGGAAGAGGAGACAGGAGCGACCCCCCGACCGGCCCCCGCCACCGCTGCAACCCACGCCCAGACTCTGCTGCTGTCATTGCTCCTGCCCCTCCACCATCACCACCATGCCCAAGAGAAAGGCAGAAGGCAATGCTAACGGAGACAAGACCAAGGTGAAGGACGAACTACAGAGGACATTGGCGCGGTTATCTGCTAAACCTGCTCCTCCAAAGCCAGAACCCAAACCCAAAAAGGCACCTGCAAAGAAAGGAGAGAAGTTACCTAAAGGGAAAAAGGGAAAGGCTGACTCCAGTAAGGATGGGAACAACCCTGCAGAGAATGGAGATGCCAAAACAGACCAGGCACAGAAAGCTGAAGGTTCAGGAGATGCCAAGTGAATTGTGTGAATTTTTGATAACTGTGTACTTCTGGTGACTGTACAGTTTGAAATGCTATTTTTTATCAAGTTTTATAAAAATGCAGAATTTTGTTTTACTTTTTTTTAAAGCTATGTTGTTAGCACACAGAACGCTTTGTTGTTGTTTTGGGGGAATGGGGCAGATATTACAGATAGGATGTCTCAGAAGTTGGGCTGAAATGGATGGGGATTTCTTCCCCTTCTGGTTTTTGAGAGGACTTCTCTTGAATACCAAGAGGAGGTTCACACACGCACACACACCCCAGATACATGGATATGAACACTGATACCCTCAGCTTGTCTGGTGGGGGTAGGAGTGGATAACTTAAAAAATTTGTACTTCTTCCCTGTCTGCCATAAGCATTAGCTTGACTCCTCCAAACCCAGGGGCCTATCAGGACCTGCCCCTACTTCCCTCCTTTCTCCTATCCCCAAATCAATTGTGTTGGATACCAGTCTTTCAGGTGATCTGGACTTGAATTATGGCCCTGAGGAGGCCTCCCCAAAAGAGCCAAAGTTCCTTTCATATTGGGGATCTTTTCCAATTAAGAATTCTGCAGTTTTTATTTCATTTCCTCAAAGTTAGGGTAGGCTCATGAAAAGTTGTTACACAACATACGCTCAATGTGAAAGTGTACACCCTCACTCTAAACTTTCCCTGTTTAAAGTGTAAAATAAAGACTCTGAATTGGGTTTTATAGTGACTTTATGTTTTTGGTAGTCCATGGAGGAGGGGAGTGTGAAAGTTGTTGCCGATCATAGCCCATGTCCTGCCTGAATTACCATGATTGTTTATGAAAAGTATCTTTAGTAAAGCTGGATACAGTTTGGCTTGGAAAAAAAACATTACTCAGCACTCCCCTGGAAATCTACTTTCTTTAACCCTTTAATGTTTTTAAAATTTGTGTCATTTCAAAAAAAATATATATATATTTTAAAATTGTGCATCTTAAATGTAATAATTTATTGTAAGTTTGTGGTTTTTTCTGCATTGAAATTTTGATGATGTAATATTGCATCATGTAATTGTATAGTATTGTATTATAAAAAGTCATTACATGCACATATTTCTGCTGATGCATACTGGACTTCCTGACAATGTGCCATACTACCAATACTTACTTGTTAAGATCTGTTGGCTAACTTGACCACTGATCAGTTATAACTTAAATTTTGTGTGTTTATTTGGAAAATAATGTAACCACTATGACTTTAACTCTTTTACACAACAAATGAAACATATATGGACAGTTTTTCAAAATTTTCTTATCTTTTCTTCTTTCCTTATGCCTCCACTGTACCCTCATTTTTATTTAACACCCCACAATTGCACCTGAGGCTACTATCACCCTCTGGATCATTCCAGCACCCTCCAGGGCTGGTATTGCCCACTTTGGGAACCCATGGTCTAGAAGAAGAAATTGGGAAATTTTGGCCTGCACGAAACTACAAATATAGAAGCCACAGCTCGCTGGGTTTCATTTGATGCTCTGTAGAACTTTATGCTTTGGGGTGGCTAAGTGGCACAGTGAGTAAAGTGCTGGCCCTGGAGTCAGGAGGACCTGAGTTTGGTTCCAGCCTCAGACACTTAACACCCACACACAAAAAAACTAGCTGTGTAACCTTGGGCAAGTTACTTAACCCCAACCTCCCTCCAAAAGGCAAAAAAAAAAAAAGAACTTTATGCTTTGATTCAATTTATTCCCTGGCTTAATGCTTCAGTCAAATATTCATCTTAAATGGCTGAACTTTGTAAAATTGTGTTAGCTCCTTGTAAACCTGTTGGGCTCTAACCTTACTATTGATGCTTAGAAACAGTCAACTTTGGGGGAAGCTAGATAGAGCAGTTGATAGAGCACCAGCCCTGGAGTCAGTAGGATCTGAGTGAGACTTATTAGCTGTGTGATCCTGAGCAAGTCACTTAACCCTAATTGCCTCCAAAAAAAGAAAGAGTCAACTTTGAATTCTAAAAATAAAATAAACTTTGGGTTCTAGGAAGGATAGCTAACATACTGGATGGCAGACAAGATTAAAAAATATTTTGTCAGGCTATCACACTGGGGTCAAATGTTAAAAAAAAAATGTAATTGAATAAGACTAAATATTCAATCTTAACCTTGATTTCAAATCAACTTGGTTGGTATCAGATGAGTGAGGCATGGCTAGATAGCAGTTGCTTTGAAAAAGATCTAGGGGTTTTAGTGGACCATCAATTCAATATGATTCAGCAGACAAAAATTTTAGTGCAATCTTAGATTGAATTAAGAGAAACATGGTGGCCAGGAATAAGGAATTGTACTCTACCCTGATAAGAGCACATTTGATGTATTATATTTTATTTTGTACAACACATTATTTTTCAAGTTTGGAGCTTTTTTCTTATTTAATATATTTTATGTTTCCCCAATTACATGTTAAAACTATTTTTAACATTTGGGTTTTTTTTAAAGTTGTGAGTTCCAAACTTTATCTTTTCCTCCCTTCTTTCACTCCCTCCTCCCTGAGATTGTGAGTAATTATATATAGGTTATACATGTGCAATCATGTAAAACACTTCCATATTAATCATTTTGTATAAGAAGACTCCAATAAAAGAAAAAGAACAAAAGAAAGAAAGTGAAAAATAGCATGCTTCACTCTGTATTCAAACAATATCAGTTCTTTCTCTAGAGGTGGATAGTATGCTTCATCATTAATTCTTTGGGATTGTCTTGGATCCTTGTATTGCTGAGAATAGCTAAATCATTCACTTTGCATTCATGTAAGTCTTTCCAGGTTTTTCTGAAATCATTCTGCTTGTCATTTTTTATAGCACAATAATTCCATTAGAGTCATATACTATGGTTTTTTTTAACCATTCCCCAGTTGATGGGTATCCCTTTGATTTCTAATTTTTAGTCACCACAAAAAGAGCTGCTATGAATATTTTTTGTACAACACATTTTAAAGAAGGAATTTGATTGATAAGTTGGAGTGAATCCAAAGGAGATCAACCAGTGTGATAAAGTCCTTAGCTCATGACTTTGGAATATTGGTTGAAATAATTGAAGATGCTTAGCCAGGAGAAGAGACAGCTTATAGCATAATTATCTTCAAGTATTGGAAAGGCTGACACAAGAAAACAATATTAGATAGACTTGCTATATTTACTTCCCTCCCTCCCCGCCAAACCCTAATTCCCTCCAGAACTAGAAGCAAATAGTGCAAGTTATTAAGAGACAAGTTTAGGTTTGAGTTAAGAAAAATTTTCTTAACTATTAGAACTATCAGAAAAGATAATGGGTGGCCATGGGAGGTAGTGAGTTCTCATTCACTGGAGGTCTTCAAAGGCTGGATGACCATTTGTCATTTATGTGTAGAGGGAATCTCTAGGAGCAGCTAGGTAGGTGGTACAATGGATAGATTGCTGGTTCTGGAGTCAGAAAGACCTGAGTTCAAATATGGCCTTGGACAGTTACTGGCTATGTGGCCTTGGGGCAAGACACTTAACCTCTCTTTGCCTCAGTTTCTTCAACTATAAAATGAGGAAGCACCTACCTTACAGGGTTGTGAGGATCAAACAAGATAATATTTATAAATCACCCAAAACAATGACAGGCTTATAGTAGGTGCTATATAGATACATATTTTCTTCCCCTACCCATCCAAAAATCTGGGCTTGCTATTCTATGAAATAGTCTAGGCAATACAAACCTACAGTACTCACACTACTATTGATCTCCTGACTCATCTTCATTATAATAGGAGGTGCATCCACATTTGGTGAATTTTCCTTAGGATTTTGTTATTTTTTCCTCATCTCATTTACTCATAATTGTTCACACATTTTGTGATGACTTTCCCTATTTCTCTTTCCTCACTTTTCTGATTAAGCTTTGTAATGATTTGAGTGAAAGGCAGCATGGTATCATGGAGAAAGGGTCACCCTTGGTAGCAGGAAGGTCTTGGTTCAAGTGCTGCTTAGAACAGGTTATGTGACCTTGGGCAAATCACTTAATGTCTCAGTGTCCCAGATAATTGTTTAAGATGTGACAAATGACAGAGTGTGCTGATTTACATTTATAGAGTTCCTCACAAGAAACTCCTCATACCATTGACATCAGGTCCAGTTTAAAAAAAAAAGATCTAAGTGCTATTCACAATAATGTGAAGTATTTTCCATCAGTAAATCCTTCTGAAGTATCTCTTCATGGAGTAAAGGTGATTCTAGGCTCCCAAGGCTATGCCAGTGGAATGCAAGCCAGAGGGTTCTACCAAGCTAGAAATGCTTCAAGTAGAGACCCCTCTCATACACACACACACACACACACACACACACACACACACACACACACACA
>NW_027187378.1:22986650-23028089 GCF_028583685.1 Petaurus breviceps papuanus | reverse complement strand
ACACACACACACACACACACACACACACACACACACACACACACACAGTTGTTTCTCAGTGACCAGCCTTCCTATGGTGAGAGAAGTTCAACACTAGAAGAAAGGCCACTAGGCAACTCATGAAGCTGTTAAGGCATAGAAGAGTCACAATCTGCATGAGAGAAGTATCCCTAAGATGCATATCACAGATCTTTGACTTTGAAGTAGCAAATATAAACTTGAATCACTAGAGGCTTTGAGCCAAGCATTTATATCATGAGAATGTCAGTCAAGTCCATTGTGAATTTCTAAATCTACAGGAAATCTAGATTATAAAATAAATTATCAAAACAGCCACTCTCCCTAAAAAAGAACTTTTATTAATGTTATGCAACTGATATCACAGCATACTTACATATAGTTTGTGATGCTATATATGAGTAGTTGTTGTGAAAAATTATTTATACTTCGAGTTTCCAAATTTTGGCTTTCAATTTACTAGGGCTTCCTGTAGAAGAAATCATTTAAAACTTTGTTGTTCAGTTGTTTAAGTTTTGTCCACCTCTTTGTGACCCATCTGGGGTTTTCTTGGCCAAGATACCAGAGTGGTTTGCCATTTCCTTTTCCAGCTCATTTTATAGATGAAGAAACTGAGACAAACAAGGTTAAATGACTTACCCAGAGTCATACAGCTACTAAGTGTCTGAGGTCAAATTTGAACTCAGGAAGAAGAGTCTTCCTTACTTCAGGTCCATCACTCTCTCTCCACTGTGTCACCTAGCTGCTCCATTTTTAAGTATAATCGATATTATCAACATTTTCTCCATCACTTTCTTAATTCTAGACAATCTACAAAACAACAAATCAAGCCCTGATTTCCTGATCACTGAGGTATAAATGCTTACACTGAAAATTTAATGATAAACTGCTGTTTGACCTTGCTCCAGCACACCCCTGGATAGGGGTGAGCACTGGACCCACAATTTTTATGCTTTGTCTAGGGTACACAAACGCTTTGGCCCCGCTCTTATTCCTTTAAATAATTATTTCTGTGTTACACTTAAAATACTCTGATTTACAAAGAATTAATAATCACAGTTTTAAGTAATGTATCTATTTGGTGAAGCAAGGTGGTCTGCAGTGTTCTTTCTCTTTGAGAGAGAAGACTTTTTTATTCATCTTTGCATTCCTCATACCCCCTAAAATATCAAAGGTAGTCAATAAATATTATTGAATGATGAGTAAATGTAGAAATGAAATCCAGAAATAATTCCTAAACCTCCTCACAGACCCATAGTCTCCTCTCACAGTCCCTTCTTTATCTAACAAACTTTAAAATGACCCTGTCATGAATGCTTCCACGGATCTCTCTTCTGGTCAAAGTGACCAGCTGACCAAGAACCATTGGGTCGAGCACATAGCTGACCAAGAACCATTGGGTACAGCACATAGCTGACCAAGAACCACTCTAAAACATTGTCTACATGTGTCACCAGCCTCCATTTGAAGACTTCCCCTTATGGGGAGCACACTACCTTATGAATCTGCCCATTTTCCTCTTGCACAGTTCTAATGGTTATGACATACCTTTTCCTGACCTCAAGCTAAAATTTGCCTCTTTGATTTCTGAACTTGACTTTTAGGTTACCAAATTTTAAAGCATAAAACTTTCCTTCCAACTAAGTTATTAAGAAAGAACAGAAACAGCACTGGCAAAGGGAAGAAGAAGAAACTGGGAGATTCTGAGGATGTTGAAGAAGAAAAACAAATAGTGGGCCAGAGCAGATTGAGAATTAGTAATAGTAGTTGGTAATATTTAAAATAATAGTTTGCTGTAGTCACCACAAGGTATGCCTGCCAGTCAAATGACCCCCTCACCAACTTAGCACATAGTAAGCACCTAATGAATGTTTATTCACAGAGTGACCTATTGGGATGTCTAGACTGAATAAGGGCAGGGAAATAAGAAATGGGGCAAAGGAGACAGCCTCTCTGTTAGCTCTATACCTGTCAAGGGTCACAAGAATGGAAGACATTCATTAAGCACTTACTCTGTTCTTAAAGAACTTACATTCTGATTAGGGAACTAGCACATATAGGAGAATTTACCTGACTAGATGAAAGATCCAGTGGTCTTTAAGGTTTGATGGGAGTGTAGATGGCAAGAACCCGTAGTCTTTAGGATTTGCCTTGATGGAGCAAATAGAGAGAAACTGCTAATAGACCTGAATAAAACACCCATTTTTAAGCACAGAGAAGTTATATTAAAGGTCTTAAGCAATTTTAATGAGCTGTTAAAAATAAGAAGAATGGTGAATATTCTTACAGAAATTAGCTAGCCTGTCTTCCTTCCTTTCTTCCTTACTCCCTTCCTTCCTTCCTTCTGTCCTCTTTCCCTCCCTCCACCACCTCTCCCTTTCCCTTTCCTACTTCTTCTCTCCCTTTCTCTCCCTTCCTCTCCCTCCTTTACTCCCAAAAAAGGGTGAATGGGTCATGGTGACCATGTCTATCACAGAAGTTCTATCTGTCCAGTAGGAAACCTAATAGGATCAGATGTTAGTCAAAATGTACTGCCATACCTTTTGTAGGAAACTTTAAATCATTCTTGAGTTGGGTGATTTTTCATTCAGAACTCCTTTTTCAATAAAACTGGTTACTTTAGTGTGGACCATTTCTGGTTAAAGTAATGATGATGATGATGATGATGATGATAGTCTTTTGAATGCCAAAATTAGGTTCTTAATCAACCCAGATGTTTGCTGTATAAAAATTTTGACTTCCAGGCTGTGATTAATTGTGATGAAAACTCTTATTCCTAGAAAAGAAATGATGAAACACACTTCCCTCTTCTCGATAGAAAGGTCAGATACCAAGTGTAAGTGTTGCATACCCTGTCAATCAGTTGTGATCCCTTTGTTTAACTACTTATCTTTTTTAAATGGCAGAATTTAATGATTTTAGGGACCATGTCAGGAAATGACATATAAAAACAGTAATTTTTAAAAAAAAATATTGGTTGGAAAAATAACTTCAGTATTTTGTCTCTGATAGTGGAAAAAATCTACTCTTTTCACAAAAACTAAAAAAGCAGACAGATTTTTAACCCATAGTTGATATTTAGAGCAAATGAGATGCAAAATATTCCATATTACTGCTCTTTTAGGTAGTAAATTAATAAATAACTTTTATAGAGGAAGGGACTTTAGAGATGACCTGGACAAACCCATTCTGTCGCATTTTACAGATGAGGAGACAGAGGCCCAGAGGCAGTGATTAATGTTGTCACTTTTTTTTAAAGTGTTTTTATTGATAGTTCATGTTTCTTAAACATACATCACCATAGTATCCCATGTATCTCTCCCCCTCCCTTTCCCAGACAGCCATTCCATATTGCAAATTATTTTTGGAAAGGAAAAAAGTCAACACAATTCATCGATACTTTGAAAAAAAGTCTGACAACATGTTCAATGTATAACATGTGTGAATCTCCTACCTTCATGAAGGGGTAGATTGGGTGTGTCTTTTTATATCTCTTCATTCATGTCCTCTTAGATCTTTATAATTTTGTTACCTTTACTTTTGCTTTTTGGTATGTTGTTCTTTCCTTTTATATTGTCAGAGTTACCTTGGCTCTGCTTACTTCGCTCTACATTAGTTCATATAAATCTTTCCATGCTTCTTTGTATTTTGTGTACACATCATTTCTTATAGCCCAGTAACATTCCATTACATTTGGGTACCACAATTTGTTTAGCTGTTCTCCAATTGGTGGATATCTACTTTCTTACCAGTTCTTAGTTATCACCAAAAATTGTTGCTATAAATATTTTGAAGTATATGGAGACTTACTTTCTTATGGCTTCCTTGATGTAAAAACCCAATATGGATATGATTCCAAAAATATGAAAATTTTAGTAATTTTATTTGTATAATTCCAAATTGCTTTGCAGTGGTGCAAAATGAAGCCTCAACATTGTTTTGGTTTGTATTTCTCTTATTATTAGTGATATGGGGCATTTTTTCAAGTGGTTGTGAATACTTTGCAGTTTTTTTCAGAACTGTTCATATCTTTTGGCCATTTTTCTTTTTTTTTCATTTTTCAAATGCTTTATTAACTTCTGATTTACATCATTCATTTCTGCCAGATTTTGAGTTACAAATTTTCTCCCTGTTTTTCCCCTACCCACTGCCCCAAAATAGCAGTCCCACAGGATATCCCCTCCTCCAATCTGCTCTCTCCCATATTTTCTCTCATACCCCTTTCAACTTTTCCAGTGGATCTCTATGCCCCAGTGCCTTTATATATTATTTCCCAATTACATGTAAAATAGTATTAATAATAGTATATATATGTATATATATATATATTTGATTTTAAAACTTTGAATTCCAGATTCATTCCCTTCTTCCCTTGTCACCCACCCTTACTGGGAAGATAAGCTGTTCAGTATAGGTTGTACATGTGTAGCTAATGCAAAACATTAACATAGTAGATATATTGTAAAAGACTGACTATATTTCCCTCCCTCCTATCCCAACTTCCACTTGTTCTATTCTCTACTTTTATCCTGTCCCCTTTCAAAAGTGGGTGCTTCCAACCTCCCTCCCCCCAAGCCTGCCCTCTCTTCCATCATCCCCCCTCTCATCCCCTTCCCCCCCTACTCTCCTGGAGGGTGAGATGCCCTATTTAGTGTGTATTTCATTCCCTCCTCAAGCCAAATTCAATGGGAATAAGGTTGACCCATTCCCTTTTGCCTTCCTATTCTTCCCCTCCATTGTAACCATTTTCCCTTGCCTCTTCTATATGAGATAGTTTACCCCATTCTGTTTCTCCCCATCTCCTCTCATTATATTCGTCTTTCACCTCTTAATTTCACCTTTTAAGTATCATCCCTTCCTGTTAAATTGGTGCTGTGCCCTCTATCTATGTATACCTGTAAACATATATACACATATTCACATATGTATTCATATGCCCATATAGACATTTATATATATATATGTATGTATATATATATATATATATATTTCTATTCCCTTCAACTACTGAGAAAAGTTTCATAAGTTACAATTATTGTCTTTCCATGTAGGAATGTTAATAGTTCAGCTTTAATAAGTTCCTTATGATTCCTTTTCCCTGTTTACCTTCTCATGCTTCTCTTGTTTCTTGTATCTGAATGTCAAATTTTCTATTCAACTCTGGTTTTTTCAGCAAGAATGCATGAAAGTCCTCTATTTCATTGAATGACCATATTTTCCCCTGAAACATGATACTCAGTTTTGCTGGGTAGGTGACTCTTGGTTTTAAACCCAAGTCCTTTGACCTCCGGAATATCATATTCAAGCCCTTTGATCCCTCAGTGTAGAAGCTGCCAGATCCTGGGTTAGCCTGATTGTGTTTCCACAATATTCAAATTGTTTCTTCCTGGATGCTTGTAATATTCTCTCCTTAATCTGGGAATTCCAGAACCTGGCTATAATATTCCTAGGAGTTTTCTTTGTGGGATCTTTTTCAGGAGGTAATCAGTGGATTCTTTCAACCCCTGTTTTGCCCTCTGGTTCTATAACATCAGGGCAGTTTTCTTTGAGAACTTCCTGGAGGATGCTTTCTAGGTTCTTACTTTGATCATGGCTTTCAGGTAGTCCAATAATTTTTAAATTATCTCTCCTGGATCTATTTTCCAGGTCAGTGGTTTTTCCCATGAGATACTTCACATTGCCTTCTATTCTTTCATTTGTTTGGATCTGTTTAACAGCACCTTGATTTCTCATAAAGTCATTAGCTTCCATTTGCTCCAATCTAATTCTGAAGCAATGATTCTCCTCATTGAGCTTTTGAGATTCTTTTTCCATCCGGCAAATTCAACTTTTTAAGGCATTCTTCTCCTCATTGCCTTTTTGAGCCTCTTTTGCCATTTGAGTTAGTCTGCTTTTTAAGGTAGTATTTTCCTCGCTCAGGCTGTTGACCCTCATCTCATAATTTTCTTGCATTGTTCTCATTTCTCTTCCCAATTTTTCCTCTACTTCTCTTATATGCTTCTTAAGGTCCTCTATGGCCTGTAACCAGCTCGTATTTTCCTTTGAAGCTTTTGGTACAGGAGTTCTGACTTCACTGTCTTCCTCCTGTTCCATGCTTTGCTCCTTTTTATCCCCAAAATAGGAGTCTAATGTTGGAATCTTCTGTCTGCTTAATTTCCTTTGCCTGGTCATGTTGCCCCTCAGTCACTTGACCCCTGGGCTTTTTGCCACAGTAGGACTCTGCCACCAGACAGGGGAGCTTTTGTCCCAAACACTGGGGTTTTCTCAGCTGCCAGAGGTATTAGATGGGTGCCCACAAGTAGATTCCCTCTTCTTCTTCTCCCCTTCAGATAATCCTGTTCCTTACTTTTCAAATTGCATTTTTGTGTCCCTTTCCAAAAAGGATTTCTCTCACTCTCTTCATTATCCATCCTCTCTTAGGTCCCCAAACGCTCTGGTAAGCTGGACACACACCCCAGGACCTCCACCCTAGACTTCAATCCTGATCCAAGCAGGTTAAAGCAAGAGCAATTACCCCTCAGACTGGTGCTTGGTCCCCCTACACTCTGCAGGCCAGGAGCTGAAGCTGCCATGTGGCCTTTGCTGGCTGTGCCGGCAGTGGCTTCTCGCTCAGGGGGAAAAAGCCACACACTCCCACTTACTGGGTCCCAAAGTCCAGACTGCACTGACCTCTCACTTTGTCCTTTGCAGCTATGTGTTGATAAATCTGGAAACGGCCACAGCTGCTGCTGATCTGGAGTCCCTCAGCGCGGGGCTGGTCAGGCCCACCCTGGGGCTAAAGCTTTGGTGTGGGGCTGGACTCACCTCCCAGAGCACTGCACTGGCTGATTCCTGCTGGCCTGCAGGGCTGTCCTCAGCAGGAGGTTAGCTTCTCTGTGTCATTTTGTGGGTTCTGCAGCTCCAAAGTTTGTTTAGAGATCCCTTTTCACATGGATTGGGGAAGGTGGAAGCTAGAGCAGCAGGGAGGTCCTGCTTCTATTCCCTTTGATCATTTTTCTATTGGGCAATGGCTGTACCTATCTATATGCAGATGTCTACATATACATATAGTTATAGATTTGTAGGTATCTATATATGTATTATGTATGTCCACTTGTGTGTGTTGTTTGTATATCTTGGGTACCAAATCCTTTTCATAGAAATTTGATACAAAGATTTCTTTTTCCCCATTTGACCCTTCTTATCCTAGGTGCATTAATGATATCTCTGCAGAAGGTTTTTACTTTCAAGTTCCCATTTCTGCCATAAATACAGTATTATGTTCTTCAGTTACTTTAATCTTTTTTTAAGGTGGCCCTATTCCTACTGACTCTGTTCCCCTCACCCCTGAGCCCCCTTCTCATTTGATATCCCTTTCTCTTTAGGGTTTTGTTTATTAATTCCTTTTTTATGTACTGCTTTTATCTGGTTATATGTTTCTTTACCCTCTTTTTTTCCTTTCAGTAGATTCAGTCAAGTAGATTCCCTCTTCTTCTTCTCCCTTTCAGTTAATCCTGTTCCTTACTTTTGAAATTGCATTTTTGTGTCCCTTTCCAAAAAGGATTTCTCTCATTCTCTTCATTCTCCATCCTCTCTGTTTTCGTCAGACTTCATTCTCTGATTCATGACCCCTAAAATTATCTTATCTCTCTCTTTTCTCTGTATTCTGCATACAATCAAAGCTTCCAAGGTATTCATTATAGGTGCTTTCTGCTATTGCCTTGTAGGTCTTGCCCCATGGATTCCCCTCTTCCATTGTGCCTTAATTCCAGAATAATGTCAATTAATACAAATGCTAGAGAGGACACTGCCCCAAGACTGGGCCCCTTCCTTACTGTGTCCCTGATTATTCAGCCCACTACTGATATATACCCTTTTTTGTTGACCTTTCTATACATTTGCCTGGAAATCTCATTCCTGGGTCCATGTTCTCCCAATTCTCCAGGTTCCAGTTGCTTCCAAGGGTTCTAATTTCCTTCCTCTTAGGAAAAGTAGATTTTTCAAGCACCAAATCCCTCAAGCTTCATCCAGTATGAAGTCCTCATCAATCTTGACCAAACATCTCTCTTCACCCATGGAAGCATTACTCAGTAGAACTTCCTCCCACATCCAAAGTAAGACCTCTTCCCTTTGTCTCCCTTTTCAATCTTTCCTCCTTCCTCCTCACTCCCCTGTAGGCTCTTCTCTTTCTGAGGCCACAGAGGTCATCTTCCTCTCATTGCTAGCCCTTATTTTGATCCCAGTGCATCATTTATTTTTCTCTACCCACTGCTCCCCCCTTTCTATGTACCCTCTCATATTGTAATGTGGTCCCTCCAAAGAAACATTCTCATGTAAGCAGGATGTTACCAAGTTCTGTCCATAATACCCCTTGTTCATCTCTTCACTCTTAGCTCTACCAAATTTCTGCCTTGTGTGTATTTAGAAAGAAGTCCTTACTGGTCTCTCTCTTGCCATTCTGTGGCCATTACTCTCCTTGCCTGCTGTATTTATTAATTTCTCTTACATTTCTGTTATTTGAAGTGAAACTATCTCTTCAGTTCGTTTTCTTTCTAAAAATGTTTCAGACTCTTCTTTATTATCAATGTCCATCTTTTGCCATGTACGGTTATGTTCAGATTTGCAGAATAGATGACCTTGGGCTGAATCCTGAGCTCCATCACTCTTGGGAACACATTATGCCATTCCCTCTTCCTTTTCTAATGAGTATAGAATAGTCTTGTCCTTTGTATTTAAATGTCCTTTCCTTTGTATTTGAAGTTTTTTTCTCCTGATGGTTTGCAGAATTTGTTGTTTCTGAGTTTAATTATTAAATTTGACCACTATGAGTTTGCAGCCTTGGATTTTTATTTCTGGAGGTGATCTGTTAATTCTTTCCATTAGAATTTCATTTTCTATTTTTAGGAGTTCTAGGCAATTTTTATTATGGTGTTCAGGATTTTATCCTGTCACATTCTTCTGGGGGACCTATGCACATCCTGTTTCTGAATTCTGTCTATTTTGCTTGTATAACAAGCATATTTTCTTTTCTTTTCTTTTTTTGCTTCTTTTCTAGGTTGTCCTTCACTTCTATGTATTTGCATTTCCAATCTACTTTTCTCTCTTTTGTTTCTTTGATGAGGCTTGTCATTTTAAATCCATTTTTTTCTATTCCATTCATTATTTTTGCTGATCAGGACATAAATTCTGTACATATAAGTTTCATTTCTCTTTTTTAAACCACTTGGGAACAGCATGTGGTGCTTCCATGTTCTCCTTCAATTCCATAGGGTCCTCTGTCTCATCAAGTGTTGGATACTTTTCATTTATTTTGCAGCATTTATTCATAGATGCCTGAACTCATTTACTAGATCTGGAGGCCATATTTCTTTATGCTGTTACTGTTTATCCAGTTGATTTATTTATGTTCGATGTCTTTGAGTTTTCTTCTTCCTGAAGTCTTTGGTACTTTCAGTCTTTCTCCCCCTATTTTCCTTATCACTTACTTCCCAATTCCTTCTTCCCTAACTAGTCTCCTACCATACTAGGCGATTCATGGTTCATCAGTCTAGGTCTCTGCCCCACCTGACTTTTGATTGGTTAGAACCGGCTCCCCCCCCCCCCCCATGCTATGCTCTTTCCCTCAAGCCTGATGGAGTTTTACATATCCTCTCACCTCACCCATGGTGTCCTTCTCTGGTGACTTGCTCTCCCTTTGTTCCTTAGTTCTCTGTCCTAGTACCAGCAGTCCAGAGTCTATTTTCTCCAGGATTTCCAATTCGGAGCTTTGCAGCACTGGTACTTCCAGATTACATTACAGTCCTGACAGGCTTTTGTTCCTAAAGGGCTATGGCCAAACTGGTTCTCATGGCCTGAGCAAACTTCCACAGCCTGGAGCTGGGATCTCCATGGCACCAGGAGGAATGAGGGGGAGCCAGTGTATAGGGTGATGATGTAAGCCTGTGTCATGTTCTTAGGTCTGCTGATGTAGCCTCACTGCTGGTAGCTTGGGAAGTGGAGGAGATAGATTGAGTGAGCTCAGGGTGATCAGAACTAAGCATCAGTTCCTGGGGTTTTTATTAGCCTTTTTTTTTATTCTGGATTTCCTAGACCATAAAAACAGCTCAAGTTGCTTATCTTTGGTGCACAATTTCAGTTTTGTAGAAGATTTATGAAATCATGGGGACTGGAAAAAATATCTTGTCTGCTACCAGGGAGATGTTCAGGCACTTTCAAAAGTGTAAATATGCTGCAGCAAAGCACAACACCTAATGCAACACTAGCATTTCTTAATTATTTGAGAACTGACTCATACTCTGAAATGTGAATTCTATGTACAGGTGGTGGTACGGGAACTCCTCGCTCAGTATACAAAACAGTATGAGGAAAGACCATTTTTGGGCCTTCTTCGGAACTGGACAGAGTCTGTGAGTGACAACTTGAGAACCAGGTATGTAGAGTTTAGGTTCCCACAATCACCAGTCTTCTGCCCTGTAATGTAATGCCAAGGAAAGGCAACTTCCCGGGTTCAAAATACCAGCATAGGTGCTCTCCATTTTATTCAGTGACCAACCAAGAACAGAGAAGATCAAAACATGACATCATTCAAAATACAGCATTTACTAAGTGTGATTCAATAATCTCCAAGTATTACCCCACCCCAGGACCTTCCAATCATTCAATCAATTACAAAGTCCCTGTTCTAAATACTACTCCACCCCTAGGCTATACCTTCATTTAGTCCACCACAAAGCCCCTCTTCTCAAATGGAGATTAGTTTCCAAACATAAGGTCAAAAGTTCCCCACCCCTGGATCACAATTGAATCTACCCCAGAGTTACATCAAGTTTAAACACAGCACTTAATACCCAAATGGAGGTCTTTTCTTCATCTTGACACGAGGCAAGTTCTCAGCAATCTTAGTTCCTGGAGAGACAAGGCTTAGCAAGGCCATAAGATACATTGCCAGTCCCTTCATGAATTTATCCTCTGTCTGTAGAACAGTCCTAGAACCCCTGAACACATTAGCAAAGCCCTCTCCCAGGATTTCTGTAAACATACAACAAGAAAGTCCTTCTTCAGGGCTTCTGAACCAACAGAAAGGCTCCCAGACCCCTGCAACAACAGCACTGTCCTTCACCAGTGGACAGTATTCATTCTGTCTGCAGGACAGTCTCCAGACCCCTGCAACAACAGCACTGTCCTTCACCAGTGGACAGTATTCACTCTCTGTCTGCAGGACAGTCTCAGGGGCTTCTTAGTGAACAGCCAGGTTCCAGGACTTCTTCAACAAAAGGACTGTCTTTCACCAGCGGACAAATCTGGCAAAATAACATCAAAACAGACAGACAAAGTACCAGCAAAACAGCCATGTCTCCTCAGTCCTTGGCAGCTCAGGGGGCAGGTCTCAATAGTCCAGGGCAATTCAAAGCGGCCACCAGCAATTCTTTTAGTCTCTCTCTCTCTCCACGAGGTGCTGCTTCCAAAAAGTTTCTTCTGCCTCTCTCTCTTGTGTCTCCAAATCTACATCACCAGCTCCTCCCAGTTCAGGACTTTCTTTTCACATCAACAAGTCCATCCCACAGGTGGGATTAACAAGCTCTGGGTTTTAACACAATCAATTTGAAAACCAAGCCAATACAGGGGAATCTTTAATTGCCATTACTATCACATGCCCTCCCCCCCCCCAAATAAAGTGGAGCTCCATTATAGCACCACTTACTGTTGCCCACTTTTGGAGCAACCAGCCTAATCCAATTAACTCAGGAAATATTTGTTAAGTGCCTATTCTGAGTATGTTATAAGGTGCTGCCTAAGTGCTGAGGATAGTTAGTGTTGCTGGCTCAATAAGTTCATCAGTGTTAGTACTCTCTCTACACTACAAAAGACAACTGTCCATGGCCTCCCATCCATGTCATTCAATCAAATTCAGTCCCACAAGTATTTATTAAGTGCCTACTTCTAGGTGCTAGACTAGTTAGTAGTTATGTAAAGACATAATTAAATATAATCCCTGTACTCTAGGGGCTCATATTCTACAAGGATGACATATCTATCATACAAATGAAATGCATAGGTATTAGAGGGGTGTAGAGAGCATGAGAGGGCACAACGGGAAATAAGTATGGAAAGAAGGGTTGGAGTTAGTTTGCAAAGGTCTTTACATGCCAAACAAAGGAGTAAGTATTTTATTATCAAGGCACTAGGGAATGACCTAAGCTTCTTGAGTAGAAAAGTATCAGTCAGACTAAGACTTATCAATTTGGTAATTGTGTGGAGAAGAGATCAGAGAGGAGAAACTGGATTCAAGGAGAGTAATTCAGAGACTCTTAGGATAATCCAAGTCAAAGTGTCTGGACTACAAGTATCCACCCAAAGCGCTAGAGGATTAGGCCTTTTCAGATTTTGAGGATGCCAGTGATGTGCTCACACTATCCATTCTTTATTTTTCATTCTTGTTATGGTATATGACTGGCCTACTTCCTTCTCTGGACATGCCTGTTCTTGATGAAGTCTTTTGCACCATTTCATATGTATGTATTATTTGTCATGTACTGTAGATTATGTATACCTGTCATAGGTTTATAGGTAGGAGGAAAAAATGTAAAGATGGAAGAGAAGAAGGGAAGGAGGGGAGGGTATTACTTAAGCATTCATTACATTGTTCCAAGTACCATGTGTCTTTCTATTTATCTTTGGATCAAACTGATTTTTATTGTCCTGGGATTATACTACTTTATGAATCACAGATACATAGCATCACTAAAAAAAAAAATACTAAAGTTAAAGGGAGGAGTTTAGGATTATTGAAAGCACTGCAAAAAATTCCTTATTCAGATGTGATCTTATCTACTTTCATCCTTTACTTCAGCACTAGGCCCTTATCACTGTCCATCTACAGTGCCCTCTCCAAAATCTGCTGCCTATCTGCCATGATCTGGGTAATAGGAATTCATTATCCATTTGGTTTTTCCTGTGTAGATTATTAGAATGATGTCTTTTGAGTAATTTGGCACTCATTGCAATAAGTATATGTCATCCACAAACAAGGTCATCTAAAGACTCTTACCATATGTAAGGTTCTTCCATTTGGACTTTGCATGGGACATCCTCCATGACTATGCTAAATACTTTGGTCAACCATGAATTTCCCTTCTCTGTGTCTCTTGATTTTGATAAACAGGATCACTGAACAAAGTTATTTATACGGTTGCATGTACCAAGGAATCTTATATGACCTTAACACGGGCATGGGAGACACAATGTTGAAACAATAACTTTAAGGTGTTTTGCTACTAGTGTCACTTTTTGTCCTTTTAGTCACTAGTGAGTCAGTTTGGGAAAAAAATCAATAGATTATAAACACAGCAGGATCTTGGATATACTACTCCTCTGTCAGTTTTGTGTCAGTGAAATTGTTTACTACTGTCTGTTTTCTGTTGTCTGTGAAAGCCTGCCCGTTCCCTTCTCATATTTCCATTGTGTATACCCTTGATATGCATAGACTATTCTCATAAAGAATTTATAAAGATGATTATATAAGCATATGCTGTTGTTTTTGGTCAAATCCAACTACTCTTCCTGATTTGTTAAGTCCTATTTGCACTTCCTTTTGAAGATATGAGGTACATATACATATACAAACAACATCATGTATCAGTTTCCAAATTTAATTACACTGTCACTGATGAGGCTACATCACATAGAAATACTAACAGATGCATTCCATGTCCTGACTGTTGTTCTCCTTTCATTTATATCTATAAATTTTCACAGGATAATCTGGTTTAGTTGGATCTCACACCAAGGTTTCTGTGTATGCTTGTTTTCCTCTCCATTGCTTTATTAACAAAGGCTTCATTCACCCATTGCCTTTTGCTGTTTTGTGAAATAATATTGCTTGTAATTCTATCCTCTTTTGAATCCCTCATTGTAGCAATTCTTGTATATAAGCTAAATTTTGCTAATGAATAGTGATGTCAGTATCTTTGCTTTTATCTATTTTTCAGATTCAATGTTTCATTCAAATAGGTCAGATTAGAGCTGTTGTAATTGCGCATAGCATTTCTCATCTTTATCCTTTTCCCAATTAATTTCAACCTTTACCCTAAATACTAAGTTATCTGACTGCACAGACAACAGATCTGAAATTTTTTCTATAGTAAGCAGATATTTTCTGCTCTCTCTCTCTCTCTCTCTCTCTCTCTCTCTCTCTCTCTCTCTCTCTCTCTCTCTCTCTCAGATTTTACAAAGGAAGAGTATACAACAGTCACCAAGAAGATGAAAGTCCTTGAGTTCATGCCATGTGAGGATTAAAGGAACTAGGGATTTTTATCTTGGAGGAGAAAACATTGAAGGGACTGTGATAGCTTTCTTCGGGTGGCATTGGCCTATCAGGTGGAAGAAAGATTAGACAGTTCTGCTTGAACCTAAAAGATAGAACTAGGAGCAGTTGGTAGAATTTACATAGATGGAGATTTAGAATTAATGTAAGAAAAGAATTTTAAATCTATGTAACAATTAAAGCTACTAAGAGTAGAATTTATTAAGAGGCACTTCATTTTCCCTTACTGGAAGTCTTCAGGCAGAGGCTGGATGAGCAATTGGATTTTTTTTAAGTGAGGATTATTAAGAATTGGACTAGATGACCTTTCAGTTATCTTTTGAAGCTACAATTTTATAATTCTGTAACCTGGTTCAGCATCCTGATTTGCTGCTTTGTAGCAAGTGATTTAGTGGTAGTCATTGTTGACTACTATTTGGGTATGACCATTCAAACAGTTCTGAACCGACTTTATAGAACTCCCATTCTCCTATTTCTGTGTTCTTCATCTCTGAGGCCTTGCTCATGCCTTTCATAATCACAGATCATCACCACCATCATCTGTTCAGATATCCTTCTTCAGAGTTGAATTTAAGTCCCACCTTCACCATGAAGTCTTTACCCTTTCTCTGTTCCAACTTGAAATTGTCTTATGCTCCTCAAGTTTCCCATAATGCTTTCCCTGGGCCTATCCTTTAAGCTATCAAACTTTTCTCTTGTATTTTGTGTATCTGAATACATGTGGTTTCTCTCATTAGACTGTAACCTCCACAAAAGCAGTTTGCATTGTAATTATCTTTTTTTTTACACCTAGCACCAAGCATATTGCCTTATGCATAGTAGTTGTTTTTAAAAATATTCATTGAATTTAATTAAATGATTTGCCCCAGATTACCTAGTGGCAGATCTGGGATGAAAAACAAGGAGTCTTCACCTCCAATTTAACATTCTTTCCTTTATATTTTACTATCTCCTTTGGTTTACACAATATCGATGGATTTCAATTTTTTAGAATTTGTCTATTGTTTCTGAATTGCTTTTTTTTTTTACCCTCACACCCCAGAACCCTAACACTGGTATATTGTAGAGATGGGATCCAAAAACTATGATGTGGGTACTAATTAAATACATTTTGTGCATTATCGTAAGAGATGTGTAATGAAAATTAGAATGTATGGCAAGGTGTCTGGAAAAGACATAATAGGAATGATTAGAGGAGACTTTCTCTTCCAGGATGGAACTTCCTGATTCCTCAGGGTAGGAGGAAATGAAAATTTCAAGCTAGGATAAAAACACAGGTTACAACTATTGATGTCTGTATATGAACCAATATTTCAGCTTCCTAGTGTGTGAGAAAAAAATTGACCCTTTTTTTCCAGGAAGGTCTTAAATTGTTCCACTATTAGTGAGCAGACACAAACTATAATGAAGTAATATGTAAAAGCTTTGCAATCTGTAAAGCCCCACATAAATTCTAGAAAAATTATTGTCATCTTCATCATCACCATTCCACTTTCTTCTTTCTCTAATTGAAGGAATATGCAAACCAATACAATTCTTTTTTCATTGAGCATCCTCTGTGGCTTTGATAGTTAATCAATTGATCAGCAAATACTTATTAAGAACTTGCTGTGGGCAAGAGTAATACAAAATAAGTGGAAGGCGCGAGCCTTCACCTCCAGGTTCTCTAAATCTTGCTTATTATTTTCTCCCTCTGTGCTTGTCTTTTTATAGGCATGTTATCCATTGTGTCTGTCTTTAGTATCCAGGACTGGGGGAAGAGGAGAAGGCCTCTTTGACAGCTGGAGTTAGAACTGGGATTCTTTTTTAACAGTTGGTGGGAGGCAGTAGTGACACATAGGGCAGTCTGGCCACAGATGGAGTCACTCCAGCAGGGAAGATGGCTACTTTCCCAAAATCTCAAGCCCTTGTTCTTTTTGGGAATTGGGGGACGCAGTCCAGGAGCAGGTACCACAGTGATGGGGTCCTGGGAGTGGTTGTGCTATAGACCAACAGGGGAACATGAGGCAATTGAAGGAATGGTTTTCGCAGAGAAGGGAAATCATGGCTTCCAGGAAATGAAGTATGCCCCCTTGATACTGATGCCCTGAGACAAAGACCCATTTATCCTCTACTAGTTAAACTTTTGCTGATTATTCAAGTTCTGCCTTAGCTGCTGCCCCTACCTTGAGAAAACTCAATAGGAAGACGCTCATAGCCCTTATAGACATAGACAACATAGCTCATAGGCACCTAATCACTGGTTTCAGAGATGGCTACATTGTCACCTGGAGTCAAGAATGACTCAGAATCTAAGAGCGCCAGACTTAGCTGAGTATATACTTGAATGCATGAATGAATGAATATCCATAACCACTTTTGAGTATTATTGGTATCTAGTAAGTCTGGAGACCTTTGGTAAAAGGATCTGTGTCATAATTAGGAGGTGCCATAGGCAGTGGAGAGATGTAATAAAGGGGAGGAAGCAAGACTGGGGAGGGAAGGCTGCCATATTCCCTAGTGGCCTGAAGTAACCAACAAATCCGTAGGATTGTTAAACAATTGGGAATAGAAGGGAAAGGGAGGAAATTAAATGGCTATACCAGCCTTGGTAAGATGGCTGTGGTGTGAGTAGCAGCAGAGCAGCTGGTTTGTCTAAATTGGTCAGATTTAACAGCTGTTTCAAGTGAATCAGAAGGAACAACAGTTCCAGCTCAGCCCCGAGGGGGATGAGGTTAGTTCTCCTTATATGTATGTTTGAATAAAATGCGGCGGATAGTCAGTTGTTACTAGTGTAACTACTGAGGTGTCCCCTGGATTTGATGTAAAATTTGAACTAAATTAATTCCAGCTTTCTTTCCTGGCTGAATTAATTCTATCCTCTGGGCCAAATCTGTTTCCAAACTGGATCCCCAATATTCTTCCTTTTAATTTGTCTTCTGTACACCAGGACGGTCAGATTTCTGTCTAGGAATGACTTCTTTATTTGGGGATCTTGACAAGGACTAACCCATATACTATTCTCCATTCCTGGTGTCGTCCTTGTCATTACACAGAAGGATCAGGTATGCTTTGGGGGATTTCCTCACTTTCTTTGTAGCAAGGCACAGAGTAAACCTGCAACAAATCCACCCCAACCCCAAGTAAACTGACTCTATACTTGTAGTTGCACAGTTCCCAGTAATACATTAAATTTCATTTAACACATACAAAATAATAATAATATCTAGGATTTATATAGTGCTTTAATGTGTGCAAAGTGCTTTATAAATATGATTTCATTTTATCTTCACAATAACTCTGGAAGGTAGGTATGATCCCCACCTTACAGATGAGGAAACTGAAGCAGACAGAGGGTAAGTGATTTGGCCAGGGTCACACAGATGAGACTGGATTTGAACTCAAGTCTTCATGACTCCATGCTCTACCCACTTGGACCACCTATTTTGCATGTTGTCTTTCCCAGCAGATCTTTGAGAACAGGAGCTGTCTTTTGCCCTTTTTTGTAACCCTAGCACTTAGCATAGTGCCTGGTACATAGCACACACTTTAATAAATGCTAGTTGACTAACTGACCTAGCTACCTCAAAATAGAAACCCTTGACTGACTGCAAAGAAACTTGCCAGTCCCCAGGTGCTTATGTTCCTGCTGGGGTGAAGGTCCTGTCCCTGTAAAAGTCTTGCTGGATCCCATGGGTTCCTTGATTTTTAAAGTGGGAAGGATGGTTATGGTGGGAATATTCCCTTCTTTCCACCCTCTTGCTTTGCAGCAAAGTCAGACAGTTTCTAAGATGAGGATGTTAAGTTCCTGTGGAGTCTTTTAATCATGCAAGCAGAGTTAGAAAGGATTTCAGAAGCCATTTAGTCCCACCCATATGTCTCCAAAGAATTACATCTAAATCAGACTCAACAAATGGTCATCCACCCTTTGCTTTAGGTCCCCTGGTAAGGAGGAACTCATTCTCAGAGCTAGATGAGGCAGTAAATTTCCTTACTCTGTTTTTCCTTGTCTGCTACTCCTCTTGCATCATAGGGCCCTTTTTCTTTTCTCATCATCACCAGGCTCATCTAAATTGGAGGGACTGGGTAGGAGAAACTGCATATCTTCTTTCAAGGTACACAGATGCTCGGGCGTGGGGCTGAAGGAGAAGGAGCAGTCTGTTTACTGGCTAAAATAGTTTTCCAAAATAGATTTGACATGCTAACAACAATATTGAAGTTGTAAATATTTTGGTTCTCATCTATTCATCCCAGTCTTGGTTAGTATTTTTAATACCCACTCTTCCTTTTATATATTCTAATACAGTAATGTTTATTAAACCCACTTCTTCTCAAGCCTGGAGAGGTTTTCCTGAGGCCCAGGAGGGAGACATGACTTTTAAATGGCTGTGAGATCTCTAAGCCAAGGAAGCTGCATAGAGGAGTGGGGCCCTTCCTTTGCACATTCTTGAAGAAGACTCCCCAGGCATCCATATTTTCACGTGTTCCTAGGACTGGATCCTCATTGGCCAATCTCTTCTTGCTTTATATTTTAAGCATATCTCATATATTAGGATTTTTAATATTTCAGTATTTCTATAGGGGGCACAGTGGATAAAGTGTCAGGCCTGGAATGAGGAAGACCCTTTGTTCAAATCTAGTTTCAAATACTTAATAGCTATGTGACCATAGACAAATCACTTAACCTCTGTTTGCCTCAGTTTTTTTCACCTCTTGAAATGGAGATAATAGCAGCACCTGCCTCCCAGGGTTCTTGTGAGTATCAAATAAGATAATAATTGTGAAGCAATTAGCACAATGCCTGGCACATAGTGGATATATCAATGTTAGCTGGTTTTGGGGGCAGGGTTTGCCTTTTTTTTTTTTTTTTTGCTTTTTGGAGGGCAGTTGGGGTTAAGTAACTTGTCCAAGGTTACATGGCTAATTTTTGTGTGTGGGTGTTGAGTGTCTGAGGCCGGAACCAAACTCGGGTCCTCCTGACTCCTGGGCTGGCGCTTTACTCACTGTGCCATCTAGCCGCCCCATCAATGTTAGCTGTTATTCTTGTTAATAGCTTTTAGCCAAGAAGTTTCACCTATCTTTGTTTCTGTTATTTGTCCTCTGGCTAAATGTCATTTTTCATTACGGTTATTGTTAGGGATGGGCAGAGCACCTGAAATTTGAATCTGTCTAGGAAGTCATGAATAAGGGGCTAACCAGAAGATGCCTACAGAGAGATAGCAAGTTTCAACATAGACTGCCACCAATTCTACACTGGGATCCTTCTTTCCTCAGAACTCATACAGTACTTTGCTTACATGACTCATGTACCTCAATACTCTCTACGTTATTGTTATTTATGAATGCATCACCCTCCAGCCCTAGTTAGACTCGAAGTCCAGAAACTTTAGTTCAAATCTCACCTCACACACTTGTTAGCTATGTGACCATAGGCACATCATTTAAACTCTCTGAGTCTCATTTTCCTCGTTTGAAAAATGGGGATTGTTCAATTTGATTAAATATGTATTTATTACATACATGTTATGTTCAAGACATCATTGTTGTGTTTGTGCTTTGTTCTTGAAGAGGACCATGATACCAGGAAGGTGATGCCATGACTTGTAAGTGAGAGAAAGCTGTGCAGTCATCAGCCTCACTCTCTCCTCCAGAGTCATCTGGATTCAGCAGCATGGTGTAGATCAGAATGAGTGGAGATGGCCCTGGATGCAATGGGAGGCCTTGGCCTTTTTGAGCTAAGGTCTTTCCCAGGTCTCACTTTATGCGAGGCAATGCCCATTCAATGATTAAGGCTAGGTGAAAATGGTCTTTTTTACCTCAAAAAAAAATTAATCTGGGAGGGGAAGACCCTCTGGGTTTCTGGCCAAAACAGAAGCAGTTACTATTTACACTTCCTCTGAGCCATCAGAATCCAACCAATGACCAATTGAGGCTTGGGCTGGGGCCTATTATTGGCCACACTCGCCTCTTAGGATATGAAATCAAAACAGAAAGACAGTTCCTGCCTTCAAGGGGCTATATTTGTATTACCTATTTCACAGGGAGATTGTGGGGAGACAAAAATCTAAGGTGCTATAAAAAGTTGTTAATAAAATTATTGTTATTACTAGAAATTAAGCTCTTTAAGGAAAGGCACTATCAGTGTATTCTGTTCCATATTCCTAGTGCAGTGACTTACATGTAGTAGTTATTCTAATATTTATTGAATTTAATTGAATTATCTGCATACATATATTTCCCCATTTGCCCATGAGTATCTGATTTTCTACTCAGAGATAGCCCTGGGCGAAAATTGGAAGCAGGCAGAGTTTATCTTTGGTGTCCCCAGGCTCCCCTTTTCTCTTTTCTATAACGTTTCTACCCATCTTCAGGTACCCACATGCTGTTTTTGTCTACCAAAGCTCACTCTCAGGAAAAGTTAGAATGTCAGCTATGTTTAGTTTTATGTGACTTTAAAGCAAGGTTTAATCTCTCCTAGGATCATTCACCTTTTAAGCTTTATCTCTCCTTTTGGAATGAAACCACTTACCTCCCCCCTTACAGAGATTTCAGGCACCAGTGAATAAAAGACAAGAGTGTATGTGTTTGGACAGAATAGGAAGGGTTTTCTTGGTGCCTCAGAAATGATGCTCAAAAGGCAGCTACCTGCTCTGCCTATAAATATAGTCAATTCTGATAATACTCTTAGATTATATCTGTATAATGACATAAGTTGGTCAGTTCAATGGTGGAAAAAACAAACACAGTGAAAAAAAATCATTCAAACCCATGACAGGGGTGCAAGATGCAGAACATAGGCCCACCCTACCCCTTCAGAGACTAGTAGTAGAAGTGCTGCTCTCATTTCATTTTATCCCAACTTCAACCCTACCACCATTCCTGTAAGAAGCTTCTGTCCTGAAGATATCTGCAGGTCTAACTCTGCTTTCCCTATCCTGAACTTCACAGAGAGCCATTCTCACCATTCCCTAGCCATAGGCTGCTTCTGAACCAAGAGTCACAGAAACACCTGAATATATATTAGCCCTGAATCTGCCTTAATCATTTCTAATGATTGCCATTTCTATAAGAAGCCAAGTCACTGAATGTGGACATAGGTGCCGTCTGGAAGTCATCTCTCCAAGTTTGAACTGAAACTTGCCCCTATCCATGTTGAAGTCAGGGTGCAAGAAACCTGAGTTCTAACCATTCATAAAATTTGATTATTCAACACAATGAATAACATTTGATTATTGTATCTTTCTTTTAGTTTTTTGGCATTTAACATGGATGCTATTGGTAATCTGACCTTCCTATTGAAAGCAGTGAGTTTTCGAGAAAGAGTTCTTCAACGGGGATTGGCAGCCAGAATCTACTATAAGGTAACCATACATTATGTCAATTTTCTTTTTGATTTCTATGTAGGGTATAAATTTGGTTATGAAAATCCTACTAACCATGATAAGGTATGAGTAAGCTACTGTTTTTCTTGTATTTCTTGGGGTCATTTGAAAACAGAATGACATGTAGGGTGTGGCTCTTGTTGGTTTTCCGTCTTAGACATTCAAAAAGCAGAGACTTGTAATGAAAAGTCTCTGATTAACTTTGTGTTTTGATAAAATCAATGAATAACATTGCTGAGTCATTTTTCAGTTGTGTCCAACTCTTCATGATCCCATTTGGGGTTTTCTTGGCAAAGAGACTGGTGTGGTTTGCCATTTCCTTTTCCAACTCATTTTACAGATGAGGAAACTGAGGCAAATAGGGTTAAGTGACTTGCCCAGAGACACACAAACAGTAAGTGTCAGAGGTCAGATTTGAACTCAGGAAGATAAGTGTCCCTGACTTCAGGCCAGGTGCTTTATCCACTTTGCTACATAGCTGCATATAACATTTGTGTGTTTAAATACATTTGTACATAATAATTATAATTTTGCATATAGTAATTATAATTTTGTTTGTATTATGCATATTTTAGCCATATTAACAAGACTAAAGTTTTGAGCCCCCAGGGTCAAGTAATACAAGAGGAGGAATATGCCCAGAATTAATTCATTTGCAAATATTTACTAAGCATCATCTTTGTGCAAAATAATAAGCCAGGTTAGCCTGGATTTAGCTGAGCAGTCCTTAGGACCATTCTCACTTAGGTAGCACTGATCTGCAGTCTAGCAGGAGTATGAGGAGGAAGTATTTCTGACTGGTAGCCCACTCAGGCCTGATCTACTGGGAAAATGGTCTAGCAGATCCAAAAATTACTGACCCTTCTTTTGTGTCCTCCTCACCCTGACAAATACATATGGTATGTGTGCATGTACACATACATGCACACACACACATACACACACCCCTCCTATCCTCAGAGGTATTTGTATTTTTAAAAGAAAGTTCTTGTTAACCTCAATGAAGGTCAAAGTAGTGACATTTCAGGTAACTCATAAACAAATGAAATGAAAATTCATAAAGTAGGGAGAAAAAATGTTATTAAGCAAGGAATTACTTGCCCTGTCTGACACTTTTCATTAGAGTATATTTAGTTTTCATTTAAGATCTTTTCCTTGGACTTTGCTAAAGTCAGTGTCCCCAATTATGCTGGTTAAAAAGAGCTGTAATTTGGAATTCTTTACCTGGTGCAAAAAAGAGTTGGAGGTGAAAGGACATGGAGAGCAGTGTGGAGGGGAGGAGGAGACCATGGCAGCACATCCCACAGAGAGTCTAGTCACAGAAACTACAGGAGGTAAAGAGGGACAACCAAGGGAGGGAGGGACAGAGAGAGACCCATGCAGGACAAACAGGAGACCCTTTATGCAGAGGCCCCTTAGGGAGTCTGTGCATGTGCCTCGGCCAGTGTCAGTTCCCTTTGGCAAAGAGTACTACAGGGTGTCCCTAAAGTGTGGAAACATAGGAAATCTCATTAACAATATACATATTTTCAAAAAATGAAATGAATGAAATTTTCAACAACATTTAATTAGCATAAATTTTAGCCATGACAATTTCATATGGAATAAAAGCTTTCACTAGCTATTGGGGACTATTTTTCACATCAATGAGATTAATTTAATTTAATTAATTAATGAGATTTCCTATGTGTCTCCTATGGCTTCCTATGAAAGCTCATTTATGCTAATTAAATAAAATGTTGAAAATTTTATTCATTTCATTTCTTGAAAATATTCATAATTAATGAGATTTCCTATGTGTCTAGACTTTAGGGACACTCTGTATTTGCCTTGTGCTGGGTGTATCTCTGCTTATTACCAGGAGGACATTATTCTTTTTATGTTCGCAAGAATTATTTTTGCCTTTCTCTGTATTGCTAACACTTAGCACAGTGCCTGGGAAAGGGGTAAGTGCATAGTAAATGCTTGTTGACTGACTATATAACCAGGGCACATGCAGATTAAATTCCTAAAAATTACTAACAATTTGTCAGTCAAATGATCCTTCTTTTTTGCTTTTTGGAGGGGAGAGGGCAGGGCAATTGGGGTTAAGTGGCTTGCCCAAGGCCACACGGCTAATAAGTGTTAAGTGTCTCAGTCCAGATTTGAACTCAGGTCCTCCTGATTCCAGGGCTGGTGCTCTATTCACTGTGCCACCTAGCCACCCCTCAAATGGTCCTTTAGAACTACAGGCAGATGATAACTCATGAAGTCTCGGATCTCAAACTTTGTCTTGGTAGGTTGAAAGAATGAGAGAAAGAAAGGGGGAAGGAGAGAGGAGTAGGGAGAGAAAGTTAAGGGAAGATACTGCCTAACACAATAAATCCCCCATCCATTTGCTGAACAGGACACACATTCTTTTCTGACAAATAAAGCAAAATATGAAATGAGATACCTTTGGGAGGGATGACAGTGAGATATAGTCACATATAAGTGATTGCTGAGAGAAGATCCTTTCTTGAAAATAGGTTTAGATAGAGAGGGGGATATCTAGTGCCAAAGATATTGGGAGGAAACATTGGACAAAAAGGCATAAGACCTGTTTGTTTCCTTTCCAATGTTGCTGAGGGTAGCCCCTAGCCTGTAGCTCTTTATGTCTCTTTTGTCCTTGATTCTTGGAAACATTGCTGTTATTTCCTCTTCCAGGCCTTCTTTTCACCTAGTAATTTTTGGAGTTGTCTGTTTTCTTTTCTCAGAGTTCTATCTTCTTTTATTCAAAGTATTTATTCTCATTTCTCACCTAAGGAAAATTCTGATAAGGACCCCAAATGATGGCTTTTCCTTTTATGAGGGTTTTGGCATGTGTGTAGACCCTATCAGCTTATTTGGATGATGCAGCCTTTCCCCATGGAGAATGATGCTGGGGTTGCTGCTTCTAGGAGAAAGGTGATGAGCTGTGAGGGAGGGACAGTGGAGAGACAGTGGAGCCTGCCTGGACCTTTTGTAATTGGTTCGGGGGGGGGGGGTAATCGCATGTTTAGGAAGGACTTTTTGGAATTTACTGTGTAATCAGAACTGGTGGCATCTTCAAGCACTGAGTTAGCTTCTGTCTCTTCTTTGCTTCATTCCTCTCTGGAAGAGTCTGGTGACTGTCTTTCTGAGCGTGACTGCTGTGAGGGGGAAACCTCAGAGCCTTATTCCCCTCCAAGGCCATATAGTCCCAGAAATGGGCCTCTGTCCTGGACCATTTTGTTCATTCTTTTCTGTTCTAGGTACAGGGAATGAAGTCTCAGCTCGTAGACAGGAAAGTGAACCACAGGAATCTGGGCATCATAATCCTGACTGGGTTTTATGCTTTTTTTAAATGTTGTTCATTTTTAGTGCAGTGTCAGTGCTCCTAGGAGGAAGAAACAATATTTGGAAGTGACTTTTGGGTCCTCAGTGGAAATACTTATTTGGCAGTTAGGCCACATCTGGACTTGGATTGGGTGGAACCAATGAATTGAACTAAATTTTGATTCTGCTAGCCCAGATGTCAAGGAGACTGTACCCCAGAAGTATTAAGAGAAATGCTTGTATGTTTTTCTTGCTATATCTTTAAAGGAATTATCCCTTTGTAAAAGCTATCTGATATTAAGTGGTTAAATGGAACAGGAGTACTAACACGGGCTCATAAAATGAGGGAACCATAGCCATCAAAGGCTTGAGCCGAAGGCAGAGGGAAGAGACTCTTTATAAACCTTTCAGGGTACCCTGGAACTCTGAGGGGACAATGTTACAAGAGTGACTGGGGAAAACAGGACCCAAGGGTACTCACTACACAGAGAATGTTAAAGCTGGAGCTCACCTAGTCCACCTGCCCTATTTTACAAACAGGGAAACTGAGATCCAAAGAGGTTAAGGTTACATAACAAGTTAATCACAGAAAGACTTGGCTAGAATCAAGATCCCCTAATTCAGAGACCTTATTCAGTTCTCTTTCTACTGGAGTCACTTAAATTCTCTGGATGATTTTCCTTATCTTTAAAGTGAGGGGGGTATTTTAAAAGATATCTAAATTCTTTTTTAGCTCAACAATTCTGTGATAGCATGTGCCCCTCAGAGAAAAGAAGGTATTGGATTACAGTCATTTAATCAGATACTAGAGGTTATAATAACCATTTCAATTAGATAACAGCCGTGGGAGTCTCAAAAATAATCTGAAGGCATACTGAGTTTTGGCAATGCCCCAGGAAAAGTATGTGTGAGAGAGTATATTAGGCTATAGTAAATTAGCGTTTTCTCTTTTAATAATGCTCTTTCCCCTTCTTTCCACCAGTCCAAATCTTCCTACTCATCATTCACTACTTGGCTAAAATCCTTCTTCATCTTAAAAGCCTTCTCATCCCAAACTATCCCATGGTCATTTTATAAATATACACGTTTATATAGGACGTTCAAGTTTGCAAATCACTTTACATAAAGTATCTCTGTGATGTGGATACTACAGGCAATAGTCAATAAATATTTATTAAGTTCCTACTATGTGCTAGGCACTATGGTAAACTCTGTGCATACAAAAAAGAGCAAAAGGAGGTGTTCCTAGTCTAACGGGAGAGACAACATACAAACAGCTAGGCACCAACAAGCTATACACAGGATAAAATGGGAATAATCTACAGAAGGAAAGAACTAGGATTAAGATGGTTTAGTGAAGGCTTCCTGTAGAAGGTAGGATTTTTGCTGGGACTTAAAGGAAGAAAAAAGGTAGAAATCAGAAGGGAGAGTGTTCTATAAGGCATAGTATAGCCAGAGAAAATGCCAAGAATCCAGAGCTGGAGTGTCTTCTTTGAGGAACAGCAAGAAGGCTGGTGTCCCTGGATTGTAGAGTATGTGGGTGGAATTAATGTCTAAGAAGACTGGAAAGGGTCAGAGTATGAAGGGTTTGGGATGCCAAACAGAGCACATTATATTTGATCCTAGATTTGATAGGGAGTTACTGGAGTTTATTGAGTAAGGGGGCAACATGGTCAGACCTGGACTTTAGGAAGATCCATTTAATAGCTAAGAAGATGATGGACTAGAGTAGGGAGATATGTGGCAGAGACACAAGCCATTAGATTATTGTAATAGTTCAGGAGTGAGAGGATGAGGGCCTACCCCTGGGTGGTAACAGTCAGAGGAGAGAAGGGGGCATATGAGAGAGAGGTTAGGAAGGTAAAATCGACAGGCTATAGTAACAGGTTGGACATAGCGGGTAAGAAACAGTATGGAGTCATAGATAACACCTAGGTGCTGAACCTGAGGAACCCATTAGTGCCCCCAACAGTAATATGGAGGTTTGGAAAAGGGGGAATGTTTAGTGGGGAAACAATGAGTTCAGTTTTGGACAGTTGAGTTTAAGATGTCTATGGGACATCCAGTTCAAATGCAATACTGTAGGTTAGCAGAAAGTTAGGGCTAGATGAGTAGGTTTGAAAATCATAACATAGTAATGATAATGGAGTCTATGGGAGCTGATGAAATCACCAAGTGAAATAGTATAGATGGAGAGAAGCATCAAGGACAGAGCTCTATGGGACACCATGTGTTAGTGAGCCTGACCCAAACAAAGATTCGACAGAAGAGACTAAGAAGGAGTGGTCAGATAGGTAGGAAGAGACCCAAGAGAGAGTAGTGTCACAAAAACCTAAAGAGAGAGAGGAGAATATCAAGGAGAAGAGGGTGATTAGCAGTGTCAAAGGCTGTAGGGAAGTCAAGAAGGATGGAGATTGAGAAAAAGCTTTTGCATTTGGCCATTCAAGAAATGGTAACTTTGAAAAGTGCAATTTTGGTTGATGATGAGGTCAGAAGCTGGACTATAGAGTTAAGAGAGGGAAGGAAACATTATAACTAATCTTCTCAAAGAGTTTAGCCCCATTGCAGTCCTCATTTCTTTTGTAAAAAATTTATTATAAACTTGTCAAATGTCAAGATGAACATTTCTATATAAAAATCACAGAGAGGATTATATGTGAAAACTGAATTTCTGTTATGTACAAATTATCTTTTTAAAAGTATATAACTGAGGGAGGAGCCAAGGTGACAGAGTATAGGCAGCAACTCAGCCAAACTCTCCCAACATTTCCCTCCAAACAACTTTAAAATAACACCTCAAATTGGATTTGGGAGTGGCAGAGCCATCAAAATTTTTTTCTAGCCCAAATTGGAGGTCAGCAGGAGAGGTCTGTGACACCAGGGTGGTGGCCGGCCAGCAGTATGCCTTGGGGGCAGCTGCAGCAGCAGCTTCAGGAACTGAGTCTTAGGACACAGGCAGTAAGGGGGTCATATGACTAGTCAGAAAGAGATTACAGGGGACCTTTTGCAGGCACTCAGTTTAGGACCCTGATGCATGGCCTGTATACATTTCTGGATCACAGTTCCAGGGTAAAGAGGAACTGTGGCCACAAAGGAGCAGGGATCAAATTCCATAGGTCATAGGTCAAAGAGAAAATACTTCAAGCAGCCAGAAAGAAACCACACAGATACTATGAAGCCACAGGCAGTATCACACAAGATAAAAATCACTTCTAATGAATTTAATTTTTTGTGAATTTATGTTTTATTTTTAGAACTGAAAATAGATGCCTTGATTGTAGAGATTGTGCTTTATACTTTATACTTTATCACTTTATCACCCATTTCCTCTGAGTGTAGCACAATATTCTGCCCATAGCAGATGCTTGGCATATACATATATATGTGTTGATTGATACACTATATGTTTTTCATATCATATATATAATATACATGTGTATACATTCATAGTTCTTTAGCCAATTCCAGACTAACATATGCTAGATTTACATGATCTCTTTACATATCAAGCAAGGAGAGTCGATTTGGAAGTGACCTTAGAGGTCATTGAGTTCAATTTTCTCATTTTTCAGGTGAGGAAACTGAGGCTCAGAGAGAGTATAACTTGCCCAGAGTCCTACAGGTAGTAAATCCATGAGGCAGAATTTGAAGTCAGATATTCCTAATGCCACATCAGCATTCTATCTACTCCATGAGACCTAAGTAAGGTATAAAAATGGTGCTTCCTGTTGGGTTGCAGTCTAATGGAGACTTTGTGTTTTCACTCTGAACACATATGACTTGACTTGCTACAAATCAAATTCCTATATGCCTCATAGAATGGAATTTTCAGGCATAATATTTATGCTGTCTGTCTCCCAGGGTTGTTAAGAGGATCAAAAGAGATGATGTGTGTAAACACTATATAAATGTAACTTATTATTAATCTTTGCTCTAGAGGTGAACTGGAGAGAAAAAGAAATGGAGATGGGGGGTGGGGTGGGTAGGGGGGGCCCAGGGAGGCCTGGAGGAGGATGTTTGAGAGTAGCTTCTGTCTTCTCACCCTCTCTTGCCTATTGGTCCACTCAACCCCAAATTCACTCTCTGACAATGGTCCCAACAGATGGCCAGTGTGAGAGCATGCGACACCGCACCCTTCATCAAACCATCCTGACAAGCTCAGTGTATCAGAAGTCCTTTATTTATTTATTTTTTGCTTTTTTGCTGGGGGGGGAGGTAGGAGGGGAGCGGGGTGACAGGACAATTGGGGTTAAGTGACTTGCCCAAGGTCACATGGCTAGTAAGTGTTAATCATCTAAGGCTGGATTTGAACTCAGGTCCTCCTGACTCCAGGGCCACTGTGCCACCTAAACACCCCAGAAGTCCTTTTTTTATGACCAAAAAAAGGGCATCAAACTAAATGGACTTTTATGTGGAAGCAGGATTATCTTTTTTTTTTTTTCTTTTTGGTCTCAGAGGGCAGAAAGAACCTCCTAGGAGAACGAGGTGAAGGTTGGAATGATATAGCTGTAGGCTTGATGTCATGGAAAACTTCCTAATGATCACAGGAGATACGAGGTTTCCCCTGTCTAGAAAAGAGTGGATAAAGTCTTCTTGTAGTTACTGTAGGGGAATTCTCAGCCAGGTACAACCTCTGAGGATCCTTCCTACTCCATGATCCGGCAAACTCATTTTAAGAAACTGAAGCACCATTCCATGCCACCTCAAGCCCTGTCTGCAGGCCCTTGTGGTTGGTTATAATAAGGAAGAATTCAGTATCCCTGGGAAACAAGGAGACACTGGGGTCAGTGGCTTATATCCTTGTAGTGTTTTCAGTGACCCCACTTGAAAGATGTATTGACCACATTGGTTGGCAGCAGTGGGTAAAACAATGAACTTGGAGTCAGAGAGACCTGAGTTCAAATTTGACCTCAGAGGCTTACTAGTAGTGTGACCCTGGGCAAGTCACTTAAATGAGCCCTGCCTCAGATCCCCATCTATAAATGAGGATAATAATAACACCTCGCTCCCAGGGTTGTTGTGAAGATACAATGACGTTATGAAGCACTTAACAAACCTTAAAGTGATATATCAATGTTAGTTACCATTACTATCATCATTGTTATTAGCATCTTGGTTTTGTGTGTTGAAAACATTCAGTGCTCCCATCCCATGAAAACTTTCCACTCTTATCTCTGGAAGAAGTGAAAAGTCAGAGCTGAGAGTATGTTTCCTCACCTGTTCTATGTCCTGTATACCATCTGAGGGGCTATAGAGTTTTAGGAAATAAGTATCATGGGGCCTAATTTCTTTCATATGTGAAAAAACATTATTCTCTGTCTTCTGTCAGCTTTAGCCAATCACCAAGGGCAGGCAGATGCAGTAACCACAGTGTACAGCTGAGCTTAAAGATCACATTATTGAAATGAGAGCTTTCTGGCTGACCTTCCTCTAAAGGCATACCTTTAGAGTCTGTAAAATCTATTTAAATACATCTTGCTTTTTCATCCTTTGACCCCTCCATCAGCCCACAGGGTTTGGAGGAACTTGTAAAATGAGGAAGCTGTGGAGAAAAAAAGGGGGGAGGACAGAGGATAGCAGTTATTTTGTTTGTTTTAATTGTGTGTCTGATGGTGATTATGATCAGATACCTCTTTTATTTGGGTAAAGTTAAGTGAATACTCAAAAACTGAAAGAGAAAAAATCATCAGATAATAATTTTCTATTTTGAAAGTCTACGTGATGAGAAACAGAGCATTTTACTTGACATAGCAGAAGGGAGGGAGAAGAGAGGGAAATTTAGGAAGTAATATACTCAATTATAGAAACCTTTTGCCAAGATCGTATTTACTCGTGTTCTGACAACTTCAGTTATGCCTTGGGGGAGGAAAGAAAATTCAGAAACAAGTTCTATGAGACATGTGCAGATTTCCCATTCCAAGTATACTAGAGTTATAATGATTAATGGTTAACTAATACATTAATTTCTTATCCAGAAATAGACTACCTCCTTGGAGAGGGAAAGGAAAAGTTTCAGAGTGCCAGGACACAGAGCAGAGAGACCAATAAGGAGAGGAAGGTAATAGAGAGGAATAATATGGCGCTGACACAATCCATTAGATAAAGGGTCATTTTGAGGTGGAATTAAATGCTTTTCTGGAGGGTTGGGCACCTGACATTGTCTGACTCCACCACATTCTCCCATTCCTCTTCCATCTTCTTTTCAAATTCCCCCTTTGTCCCATGTTCCCATTTGTTTTCCCCATTCCCTAAATTTATGTTTCTCTTTCCTTATATCCTCATTCACTTATCCTCTGACTCTGTACACTTACTGCTCCCCTCTTCTGTGCTTCCCTGTGACTATCAAGGGCCCTGCCATCATCTTATTTCCTTCAGGCTCGAACACTAATGTTATCCTTCTGCCCTCACTCTCTCTCACCTCTCACCTCTCACATCCCATCTGTTGCCAAGTACTGCTGTTTTTACCTTTACAACCTCTCTCCTACATACTCTGTTCTCTCCTAACTCAGTTGCAACAGTTGGTCCTCATCACCTCATACCTGGACTCTTGCAATAGCCTGCTGGGTGGGTCTGCTTGCTTCCAGTGTCTACCAATTCCAGTCTATTCTCCACTAAACTGCCAAATTAATCTTCCTAAAATGCAGATCTGACTATATCATTACTCAGCCTATACTAAATAAACTTCATTTACTCCTTAATACCTTTAGGATCAAATATAAAATCCTCTGGAGGTTTTTTGGTGGTTGTTGTTTGCTTTTTGGAGGGCAATTGGGGTGGTGTCTTGCCCAAGGTCACACAGCTAGTTTTTGTGTTAAGTGTCTGTTGCCAGATCTGAACCCAGGTCCTCCTGACTCCAGGGCCAGTGCTCTATTCACTGCACCACCTAGCTGCCCCTTCTGTTTGGTTTTTATGGCCTTTCACAACCTGTCTGCTTCCTACCTTTCCAATCTTTTTCTCATCCATATGCTCTATTGTTGTTAAGTCATTTTTCAGTCATGTCTGACATCTAGGGTTTTCTTGGTAGAGGTACTGGAATGGTTTGTCATTTCCTTCTCTGGCTCATTTTACAGATGAGGAAACTGAGACAGAAGGGGTTAAGTGACATGCTCAGGGTTACACAACTAGTAAGTGTCTGAGGCCAGACTTGAACTCAGGAAGATGTCTTCCAAACTCTGCGTCCAGAACCCTATTCACCGTGCCACCTAGCTGCCTGATTCATGTACTCTACAATCCAGGGGTACTGACATTCCTGCTTAATTTCAAACATGACACTACCTGTCCCATTTCTGGGCCCTTTCATTGGCTGTCCCCTCTGCCTGGAATGCTGTCCTCCTAATCTCTGCCTTCTGACTTGCCTAGCTTTCTTCAAGGCTCAGCTCCAATTCTACCTTCTTCAAGAGGCCTTCCCCAGTCCCCTATAGCCTTCCCTCAGAGACTGATTACTTTCTACTTTACCCTAGGAATATATTACATGTATGTACTTGTTTTCATGTTGTCTCTCACATTAGACTGTGAAACTTTGAGGACAGGGACTATTTTGGGCCCTTGTTTGTATCCTCGGTGATTGTTATAGTGCTTGGCACATAGTAAATTCTTTTGTTTTTGTCTTTTTGGAGGGGGAAAGGCAGGGCAGTTGGGGTTAAGTGACTTGCCCAAGGTCCCACAGCTAGTAAGCTAGATTGAATCTGATCACCTTCATGGAGGCAAGATGAATCATATAAAGATTGTGGGAGGGATGTAGGGGTGGTCTAGTAGTCTGGGGTGACTAGAGGGGTCTAAGAAGACCTGGATGGAACTGGGGTGACCAGAGGTCTCAGACTCCCAGGAACTAAGAGAATGGGATTTTGATGGGATCTAGGGTGGGAAGCAGCAGGAGGGCAATCAGACAACGGAGGGCTATCAGACAATCACCATATCTGCTTTGCTCCATGATCAAAAATGATCTTGGATCTGGTCCAGAAGGATCTGCAAGGTCCCAGGGCCTGATGTAATCAGCACCAGGCCGCCTTCAGAGAGGAGCATCTGGAGGACCATCACCTCAGGTTTTTTAAGAAGTCCATTGTATTTTAAATGAAACCACTTGACTAAGTCTTCAAACCCAAACCACCGTGGCTTTCATTGAATGGCCAATAACAGCCCCATCTTAAGCCCCTGTGGTCCATTAGTTAACTTTTGATGGCTCAAATAAATGTAAATATCAATTGTTTTCTGTTCTGCCCAGAATCTCCCAAGGTCTTCCCCTTCCAGATTGGTAAATTAGGTCATCTTTTGTCTCATTTCTTAATGAGCCCTTAGTCATTGAATAGGCAAGGCTTCAGACAAACTGAGACCAGGGAAAGACCTCCATTTGGAAAGGCCAAAGTCTCCCACTGCATCCTGGGTCATCACCAGTCATCTTAACCTTTATCTTGACTCAGGAGGAGAGAGTGAGGCTGATGACTCTGCACTTAAATCCAATGCCTCACTTAAATCCACTTCCTGTGCAAGTCAAGAAATCACCCTAGTGATGTCACTGGTCCTCTTCTAGAACTAAGGACCCACAATAAGCATCTGGCATTTTAACTTGACTTTACAATTCGTGTTTATGTCTCTGTTTCATACCTTGCCCTATATCAGTCATCATAGGGTTACTCAGTAACAAAGCATCTTAGTTATTCCATCTTTTGAGAAATCTCCCACAATTCCACCACAAGCCTGTGAAAGCTTTTGTTGGAGCGGCCTCTAAAATGGCACTTTCCTCTGCTGAATCAAATGCCTTCTTATATTCAACAAACAATAATCACAGTTTAATGTACAAAACCACACCAGAGACAATTAGTCCTTAGAGAATACAGGTTCTGTTTATAGGATAATTTTGTTGTATATTTAAAAGGAATAACAAGTTGTGCATAATATATTTGTAATTTCATGTGCAATGATTTTTAAAATTGTACTGTTATGGAAATGCTTCTTTTATTCCATAAATTAAAAACAAAATAAAAAAAAGAATACCTGTTCTCCACATACAACTGGATGGGCAGACCATAGAGCAGGTCTATCAGTACACTCTTTTGGATCAGCAGAGCCAAGGAATACCAAATAGGAGGTAGATAAGTGCCATAGTGGATATAGAGCTGGGCCTGAAGTCAGGAAGACCTAATTTCAAATGTGCCCTCAGACATGTGCTAGCTGTGTGACCTTGGACAAGTCACTTAATCTCTATTTGCTTCAGTTTCCTTAACTGATGGAGTTAATAGCACTTACTTCCCAGGGTTGTTGTGAGGGTCAAATGAGATGATATTTGTAAAGCACTTAGCACAGTACCTAGAACAAAGTAGTTGATATATAAATACTAGCTATTATTATGAATAATCATGAACTTAGCAGGAGGAAGAAAATGGGCTAGATTTCCTTTTATAAATTGTGCTATGTTTATAATGTCAACAAACTTCTCCATAAAACAAAATCCCATCTTTTTTAACGTCAACATTCTTCTGATTCTGTTGTATTACTTCAAATGATCAGTCTTAGAAAGTTTTTGGGTTGCTGGTCACTGAACAAGGGATAGAGAGATGTATGGTAGCTTTGAGTAAGTTGCAGAATATCATCAGTGAAAGATTTCATGGAATAAGTGTCCTAAATGATATTATCAAATTAAAATAAGACTAGAAAAGGAAGTGGGCAAGTCATATAGCAATTGACCTAGTCATGTAGCAAGCAAGCTCTGTGCTCAATGGCCAAGACATCTAGAAGACCACCCACCGACACACTTGGTGAATGCCTTGTGGAGGATTTCCAAGACAAGACAGACATTCATTGAACAAAAAGAGCAGGTATAGAATGGATTATAATTTGTACCATTGGAGACAATCCACAGTAAAGGATGGATAATAATCCATTGAAGTAGTAGAAATGATTTTTTAAAAAGACCAGAATACTGACTGAGAGGGATAAATTTATTTGCTTTTCTGCCCCTGTACCACCTTATTTCCATACAAACCCCTTTTCTACTTTTACTTCTTTTCTCTGTGGGGAAAGACAGAGATACCCTCATGATATAGTGCGTTGAGGGCTCAATAAAGGACCACATCTACATCTCAGAAGATAATTCAGCGTCAAATTGACTATCCTGAGTATGTGATTACAGGAAATGGAACAGGGCCCTTATGATGAAAGCTTATATAGTGTCTCAGTTTGGTGGCCTGACAAGTGGCATGAGGAGATGAAATGAAGATTAGCAAAGAAGGAATAACAAGAGTGGAAAGGAAGAAAGGAATACCATTGCCAGGCCTGTCCTTGCAGATGCTGCCCTGGATCAGCCCTAGGGCAACGTAAGAAGTGAAAAGCAGGGTTAACAAGCAGCAGGTTCTTCTTTGGTGATAAAAAGACAAAGGAATGGAGTAGAGAATGGAGATCCTGAGCAGGAAAGGGGAATTATGGTGGCTGGAAGCCTTTCAGAAGTTATTACAAGGCTGCCATTTATGTGTAAGCACAGTGGGAACTGGGAGTAGAGGGGAGAAGTGGTGCCACAGACAGTAATGAAAATGAAGGATATATTTAAATATTACTTTCCATAATGCTATATAATTTTACATCAGAAAATTCTACTCTCTAAAGCACATGGATATTTATTTTGTAATAAGCCATCTCATGTGTTGGAGTGATGCCAAAAAGCCATCAGTGGACAGTAACACATAGAGGGCACAATTTCAAACCTTGCTTAGGTCTCACGAATTGTGAAATTCTAGTGCATACAAATCAGGAATTGCCTTGGAGTCTGAGTGGGTGCATAAATATGTATAATAGATATTGGTTAATCAATCGGCAAAATGTATTGAGCACCTATTGTGTGCCAGGCACTGGGAATCCAACACACAACTTTTCAATCAACAAATACTTATTGTGAGCACTCACTATGAACAACATACTATTCTAAGCTGAGAGTGAGGAGTGAGGAATAATAGATACAAAGTAAAATATATAGACCTTGTATTCAAGGAACCTACCATCTAATTTGAGAAATATGACAAATACATGAAAAATGAAGTATTAGAAATGATAATTATTCACTATTATGGAACAAGCAATTTTTAAAGATATGGTTCAATGGCCCAGTGAGTGGTACATACAGTTAGTGCTGTGGGATTCCAGAAGAGGGATGAGAATATGGGTGACTAGGGTGAGCTAGGAAGGCTTCAAGGAGGAAAAAGGATTTCAGCTTGGTGTTGAAATATGTTACTGAGGGCATTAGGTATAGGTAACATTATGGATAAAGTGGGAAGACCATGGAATCAAGAAGACTTGGGCTGATATTATCCTCTGACATGTATTAGTTGGGTAACCATGGACAAGTTACTTAATATTTCAGTGTCCATGGCAGCTTTCTAAGAGTTTAAGTCACAGATGAGTTCCTGGTTTGCATATGCTGGGCATCACAGGGATGAAATAATCGGTAAGGTACTTCCCCAGCCCTTAAAAAAAAAAGACTATGGTTAAGATTTAAACAGGTAGAAAGAAGGGGAAATAGTAATATTATATATTAATTATATAATGTTATATATAATTTTATTATATGCTATATTGGTTATATGCTAATATGATAGAATAACATTATATATTAATATAAAATACAAACACACATGTACTTCTCATGGCCACTTATGAAAACTCCATGTAACTTTAGTCATCTATGAAATTGACATGGCGGTTACCTAATGTAAATGGTTGTTTCAACACTAGTAAGAGGATTTTACAGTAGAAACCTGTTCTCATGAAAGTCCCATCAATGGGTTTAACTTGTTAAGTAAGGTAAATCCAGGTTCAAGGAAAACCTAGTCAAAGCCTAGCTGCTTTATTGCCTCTGATGAAATATTTGTACATTATGCTAAGCATGTCTTTATACTTCAATGCTTCAGTGATTCTATGATCTCATCGATGTGGTTACGATCACAACCTATCCACATTTTCTCACCCTGTACCATTCTTGTGTCTTTTCTCTCATTGCTCCTCCACGGAGGACCAACCCACCCACTGCCTGGGTGGGGGGAGGGGGTCTTCTCTCTGTGTCTTTGATTTCTGTGGGTACCAGTATAGCACTCGGCCATCCATCAGTTATGGAAAGGGTGCCTTTAATGCTATAAAATCTCATACTTCTATATTTCCATAATCACAAAGTCTTGATTATGATTCAGGACAATTTAAACTTTTCTGCAAGAAGAGGCACTGAACTCCCCATATTTAAAAAGCTAGATTGATCATTATTTTGTATAGGGCCTTTTTTTGCTATGGTAGCATCATCTTTGAGGTTTAGCAAAATATAATTAAAGCTGTTAAACATGGAGCCAGTCTGTAGTGATTTTCTTCCAAAATTCTTTAAGCTAGGAAAACTTAACATGCAATGACAATATAAGCCACCGCATCCCCTCTCCAGCCGCACCAAAAAAATAACCCACTTAAAAAGCAAGTCAATGCTACGGTCATAAGAACTGCTAAAAGGTGGTGATTCATTTAAAAGTAACACCAACATATTGAGTAATTATAAACAATATTACACATCAAGTAGTTCTTTCTTTTCTGCTTCTCCAAACTCTCTTCAACTTCCTGCTTCAGGAATTGTCCAAATACAAGTCTGTTGGGCCCAATCCATGTGACTGTGTGAATAAGAGCCACTGGTCAGGTTGTAAGCAGTGCTGTGCTGGCCAATGTCTAAAAAGGGGAGGGAGGGAGTTATGTGCAGCACACTTTTAAGTTTAATCTGCATTGTTTACATTTCTCCATCACTCTCTTAAGTCTAGATAATTTTTTTAAAAAGCAATAATTTTGAGCTCTGATTTGTAGGATTTGCCAGTATTTAAGATATAAATACACTGAAAAATGAACAGTTAGCTCTCATAAACTGGTTTGAGCTGAGTCCAGAAAAACGCCTGCTTGCAACACAGAAATCCACATAGAGAGAGAAGTTAGTGTGAGCTACTAGAAAGTTCTCTGGATGAGGAGTCAAGAGAATAGATTTTCAGTCTTGGCTCTGCCATGCACAATCTGTGTAGTATTTCAGTTACTTATCTTTATATGTGCTATTTCCCATAGTTGAATGTAAGCTCCTTGAGGGCAAGGACTTGTCTTTGTGTCCCTGATTCAGGGGAAGGTACCTGGCACATAGTAGATGTTTATTTTTTGCTTGTTGAATTGAAGTCACATAACCCCTCTGGGCCTCAAGTTCCACACCTGTCAAAATTAAGTTTAAGAAATACTTATTAAAAAGTATATTAATACTTATTAACAGTTAGCAATACTTAACATTTGTATAGTGTTATAAGGTATGCAAAACACTTTATTATGCATTAGCTAATTGATCTCACCATAATCCTTTGAGGTATACTAAAGATATCATTGTTCCCATTTCCCGGAAGAGGAAACTAACACCAAGAGACATTATAACCAACCCAAGGAAGTATCTGAGGGGAGCTTTGAACCCAAGCCTTTCTGTCTCCTTGGTATCTACTACTCAGACAATGGAGTTTCAGGTATACTTCTTAATCTTTGTGGCTCATATGGTCTAGAATTTCCAAGACTTAAACTGAGAGAAGTTTCACCAGTTCCTCGTGAGCCTTTCCAGACCTCAAAGTCAGGTTTACAGTAGGAAAACTCCTTTTCCCACAGTATTATTTAGATTCTTTTCAGCCTCCTTTTCCAACTTACTTTGCCTTAGCAGTGATTATTTTCATTAGTCTCCACTTGGTGAATTAAGGCACAGGCCTCCTATGATTTCACTGGTGTTCGGAAATCCCAACGTGCATACACTAGATTGGAAATTGGTCTCTAATAAATAGTTTTACAGAATTACCTGGGAAAGTTAGATTGTAAACTCTTTGAGGATAGGGAGTGTCTTTTGCCTCTTTTTGTGTCCCCCAAGCTTAGCCTAGTGTGCTTAATAAATGTTTATTGATTGACATGACTATTTAAGTGACTTGCCTAATTCTGGTCACACAGACAGTATATAAGAAGACATGTGCCCAGGTCTTAATTCATCTTCAGGCTGGCCTTGGTCTCTTAAGCCATCTTAGGCTGTTTTCATTTCTAAGAAAAGTATCTCAATTTCTCAATTAATCTTTGAACCCAGATTTCCTCTGAGGTTCTCACACTGTATTAGGTCATAGAGGGTATTTTTATTTATAAATCAGGCAAATTAGCAACAACTGGTTCTTAACTTTGTAAGTGATGAAAATGCCTTTTGAAGTGAAGCTTTGAGTTTTAATAACTTACATGTACAAGAAGTTAATTTAATGCATACAAGGCACTTTCCCTACAACAGTCTTGAGCAGTAGGAAAAAAAATATTTTTGCCCACATTTCAAAATTGAGGAAAGTTACCACCACACAGCTAATAAGTGTCCAGGGCAGGTCTGTTAAGAATCCAGGCCTCATAAATCCAAGGGTAACACATACTCTGCCTTCAGTGACTGTATCCACTATATTGTTATAGGCATTTCTTCCAAATTTGCCATTTAGTGGGGGTAGACTATGTTTTCTTCCTCCCTTTAAAATCGGGTGTGTCTCAGAGAGCTTTCTCACCCCGGGGACAAGATGTTTGGCACAAGGTATCAAACGAGATTTGGAGCAGCTTCTAAAACCTTGTACTTACCCTCTCCTAAGGGGGTACTTCCTGTGTCACTCATTTGTCCTACTCTCCTAAGTGGTCTCCAAAACAAAATCCTTACCGTCAAGACCTATAATATCAGAGTTCCAGTTATAATGCAGAATCTTTGGTTGTTCACCAGTTGTGTATCTGGAAAACAGATGAAGGAACAGCAGAAAAATAGAACTGTGGATTATACATTCTGTTAGAAACATTTTTGGATTTGTTTGTTTTGCCTCAGGCAGGTAGCTAGGTGGCTCGATAGATAGTGTTGGACGTGGGAGCAGGAAAACCTGAGTTCAAATCCTGCCTTAGATACCCATTACTTGGGTGACCCTAGGCAAGTGATTTAACCTAACCTCTTTCAGAGTCAGATCCTCATCTGTAAAATGGACATAACAATAGCACCTACATCACTGAGTTGCTATAAGGATAAAATGATATCACATTTGTAAAGTGCTTTACAGACCTTAAAGTGCTATATAAATACTATCTCTTATTAGAATGATTACTATTAGTAGTAAGAGGAGGAAGAGGAGTTGCCACATATTTCCTTGTTCCAAGGGCAGACATAACAGAGAATGACTAATATAAAGCAAAAGACATCAGCAAAACATTTTTATAAAATTAATAATTTATTTTTCCCCTTACCTAATAAAAAAAAATACTAATGTGATTGGTTCCATTAAACATCCAAATGGCTCTTTGAAGCTATGTCTTTAGGTCACCATAGTTTATCTTCAGTGGACTAGCAGTTAATTTGGGTTTTGTTGTTTAGTTGTTTGGGTTTTATTGTTTAGTTTTGTTGTTTAGTCATTTTTAAATCCTGTCTAACTCTTTTTGACCCCTTGGGGTTTTCTTGGCAAAGATACTGGAGTGGTTTACTATTTCCTTTTATAGCTCATTTTACAGATGAGGAAACTGAGGCAAAGAGGGTTAAATGAGTTGCCCAGGGTCACATAACTGATAAATGTCTGAGGTCAGATTTGAACTTTGGAAGATGAATCTTCCTAACTCCAAGCCCTGCAGTCTATTCACTGTACCACCTAGCTGCCAGTATGTACCCTGGTACTGGGGTCAGATATCCATTCTTTTTATATGATGTCCAAAACCAAAACTGGGAAGTAGCTAATTCAGGTACTCTTGCTATATTAATTACTGCCAACACCACACCTGTGGCAGAAAAGATGCTTCTTTTTAAAGTATGATACATATTTATTCAATTTCCATTTTCTGTTGGGCCTCCACCACAGGAATGTTTCAATTATTTAGACATAAAGCTTTGGCAACTTCAGCTACCCACAGTCATAAGCCCAAGAGGAAGCGAAAAAGGGCAAATAGTCGTCAGAAACCTATTAGTTTCACTCAATAGAAAAGGCTTGGAACCACCCTCAGGACCCAGCCCAGAGCCTGTTGTATTAAAATAATATAAAATAAGTCACATGTGAAATTCACTTTTGTGAACAACCTGTTTTCCAAGGACAACAGGAAAAGTGGTTATTAACTGTGCAATATAGAGCATAGAATTGTTGAGACACTATACCATTAGGTTGAGGGGGGTGTGTGTGTGTGTGTGTCTGTGTGTGTGTGTTGTGTGTGTGTCTGTGTGTGTGCGTGCATGCGCATGCACTAACTCATGTCTGGGGATAGGGAGAGGGCACTATGGATGCCAAATGTTGCATATGGAACATGGTTACTATCTTGCTTAACTGTTTTTCTTTGTTATGAGGCCTCTGTTGGGCAGTAGGGCATATCTATATTTATATCTATCTATCTATCTGTGTATATATATATATATATATATATATATATATATATATATATATATAT
>NW_027187378.1:22898046-22986640 GCF_028583685.1 Petaurus breviceps papuanus | reverse complement strand
ATATATATATATATATATATATATATATATATATATATATATATATAGGCAATAACTATGGCATAAAAAAAACCAAAATCTTTAAAACTAGATAAGAATTACTTGAATTTCAGCTTTACCACTTTGCAGCTGTGACCTTAAGAAAGTCATGTAAGCTCCATGAGTCAGTTTCCTCATCTATGAAGTGGGCATAATATTTGTACTGTCTACAATGAAAGGTTATTGAGAGGATCAACTGAGATGGTTTATGTTCAATTCTTTGTAAATTGTGAGTCCCAATAAAAATGTAGCTATTATAGATCAACCATTAACAAGTATTTACTAAGTGCTACTGTGTGTCAGGCATAGATCTAGGCTCTGATGACGCAGATACAAAGAACCAAATAATCCATATGCCCAAGAAGATGACATCCTAATAGGGAAATAGTAACTACGTACTTGAGTATATATAGAATAAGTATAAATCTGATACAAATAAACACAAGATAGCTAGGGAGGGAGGGCATTAGCATTTGGGATCAGGAAAGGCATCATGTAGAAGGATGTGGTGCTTGAGGCTACACCTTGAAGGAAAAGAGGGATGATGGAAAAGGAAGGAGGGAGTATGTACCAGACACTGGGGGCTTGGAGGAGGGGGTACTGCAAAGGCTAGGAGACAGGAGTGTTATATGTGACGAACAGAAAGAAAGGTAGTTTGGCTGGATCTCAGAGGGCAGGAGAAGGTGTAGTGTCTGATGAGGTTGATAAGATAGGCTGGATCAGGTCAGTAAGAGTTAAAATTAAAGTTATATTTTATCCTAGAGACAACAGGGAGCTATTGAAGTTCATTGAGTAGGGGAGTGAGATGGTCAGATCTGAACTTAAGGAAAATGACTTTGGTAGCTGTGTGGAGGAGGGACATTCCATCATTAGATTGTGATCTCCTTGAGGGTAAGGACTTCATTTTTGCCTTTCTTTGTCTCTCCAGCACTTGGCATAATTCCTGGTACATAACAGGTGCTTAATAAATGCTTGTTGACCAACTGGACAGGGTGACACTTGCGTAATGTTCACCTTAGTGAAACTATCAGGTAGGCTGTGATTGAGCCTACGATATATTTTATTATTATAGAATAATCATCTTTGCTGACTTGCCTTTGATTAGTGTTAATTTATTATCTGAATGAAAATTAATCTTGAGAACAGACATACTCTATTAATAGCATTAATATCACAAATGGACTGAATCAGGCATCCAGTCCTGGCAATGGCACAATGTTAGAGCTTTAGGAGAGTTATAGAAAAGATTATAAGCACTTCTACTATTCCTTACAGGGCCCCCGTCTGCTTAGCCAGCTATTACAGTTGGAAGGTTTTCTTTCAGTGAGGGATTACAGTTTCCTAAAAATAAACGTGAATTTAAGAAACAACATGGGCATTTTGTAAGCTTGCCACTGACATAGCCTCCTTAATAATTCAGTATTTCTTGACCATAATTTTGATTAGCCCCATCTAACATCAGTGCATTCTGTGACCTCATCAGTGTGGTTACTCCCTCCAAAGGGACAGATAGCAACCCTCCTGATCCTTCTTATGAGGTAGATTTGTATCCATCCCTTTCCATGAACCCTCCATAGAAGCTTCCAGGATGCTTTCCCTTAGATCTGAATGATCTAGGGGTACCAGTATAGCACTTGGCCTGTCCTCTTCTTTTACATGATCTGACCTCTTCTGATACATTCCTGGATGTTCTATTTTACATCGCTTCTTACCCACAAGTCATTAGCCTTCAGGCCATCTGGGATCCTTAGGGATTCTATTATTCCATGATTTTCAGTCACATAGTATCAATGGAAGACAATTTTGTATTTAAAATATAGTTTTTTATTTGGGAGTCACATGGGATCATTGAAAGTGCTCTATAACTTCCCAAATGCAATCTAGTATGATTTCTTCCTCTTACTTGATAATAGCTAATAACAATAGTTAGGATTTATAGCACTTTATAGCACACTTTAGCATTTGCAAAAACCCTTCTAAAATATTTCATATTATCCTCACAACAAAGATGAGGAAACTAAGGCAGACAGAGGTTAAGTGACTTGCCCAGGGTCACACAGATAGTAAGAGTCTTAGACTAGATTTGAATTCAGGTCTTTCTGACTCCAGGTCCTGAGCTCTATCCACTGCATCTCCTAACTGCCTCCATCCAGTTGCATGGCATAGTCTGGACAATAGACATTTCTCAACTATCTGTTGCTGTTGTTTTTTCCCTTCTGTATGGAATGTTAGACTGATCTCTTCTGAGTGGCAATGAATCTCATAGAAGAGGCTTTATAATATCATGAGCATTAATGCATAATCCACAAGCAGGATTGTCTGGAGGACCTCACTATCTTTCATGAATCCCTCTAGCACTTGGACTCTGCACAAGCCATCCTCTGTAACCGTGGCAAAAACCAGTGGTGCATATAGGCTCCTTGTTTTATGTCTCATCAGAGCATTATTAAATGAAATGGTTACATTGACCAAGGAACCTTACATTGTCTTGACATATGCATGGGAGGGTACTATGTTGGAAGAGAGCCTGATCTTCCACATCAGCTGCTTTTAAAAAAATCATCACAGCAGGACTGTGTCTCCTCTTTACTTTTCTGTCACTTGTTTGTCAGTAAAGGAATGATTGGGTCTAGAAAGTCATTTGTGAAAACTTCCCCATTGCCTTTTCAAATTTTCATCAAATGTACCCTTAATGCATTTGTAAACCATTCTTAAAGGTTTTATGGAAATAAGAAAGTAGGCTTTTGTTGGTAGTGATGAATGTCTTCATAGTCTCCTGTTAGGTGGTGATTTTTAATCTATTTGTGACTTTTCTAGTCATTGACTATCTTCTCTTTTAGGTTATCTTGAAAATTTGACCCTTGACACTTTCAAACGCGTATTAAGTCTATTAATGTGTCTTTTTCCCCTTGTCCTTAGTGTGGTCCCTTGTAATTCTAGGCTCTGCTTGGAGAGTACTTTAACTTATCTTACCTGATCTCAAGCTACCATACTACTTTTGGTCTCTACTACTTCAATCAATACTAAAGGCGCCACCACTTCTTTTTGGTAGAAATTTCACATTGTCTTTCCCAGTCTCAGGTTACCACACCAAATTCCACTGTCTTGACAATTCTTGTGTCATTTTTCATTTGTATACTCTGCCCCCCCCCAACCCCCAACCCTTCTACTTTACGCCTTTAGGTCTGAGAATACCAATCAGATGAACACTGCCATTCCTGTTGAGACCTATTCACTCAATTGCTTTTTTACTACATTCATCATTCTCTCTGACTTCTCTCTCCAAAACATTCTTCCTTGGCCACCATCCCTATATGTGTTATCAGTTAGAGTATAAGTTCTTTGAGGGCAGAGATTCACTTGTTTGTGTACCCCAAGAACATAGCCCAATGCCTGGTATTTAATAAAACCTAAGCACTTAATAAATGTATTTTCACACATTCATTCAGCTCTTCTTTTTTCCTAGCTTTGTCTTTACTATTATTTCTATTTCTTCACATAGCACACCAGGGTAAGAACTGTTAAAGGGGAAATGTGATGTTTTGACTGTCATTGTTAATGAAAATCATTTTTCACAGAAATTTTGACGGATTTTTTCTATTTATCCACTTGTTGTCCTTCTGGCTTCATCTTTAAATATTTATGGAGTGATCAAGCATGTTTGACTCTCATGCCAATTTTTCCCACAAACTCACTTTCCCTTTCACAATTCTTCATTGACTTCCTAAATGATGCTTCTCATCATTTCCCCTTCTTCTTTAACCTTTTTACAAATAAGCTCATATTCTAAACTGGTATTGGCCTTAGCTGCCAAATGTCTCCTCACTTGTCCAGACCAAATGTTTGGTGCCCGGGCTAGGTTGCTAGGCTCTCCTGACCTCCTAGTTGATTCACTTAGCATGCCCAGCCAATTCCACGATGCTTCCATTTCCCTTTTCCTTCATTGCTTCTGCCAAACCACAAAAGTACTACTATACATGTCCCACCCTTTTGGAGAGGCAGATCTGACATAAAAAGTTAGGCTTCTGGCATAAAAGAAAGATCATAGGGCTATTTGACTGAGCAATTCGAATGGTTAATGAATCAAATGTTGCCTTCTGGATATCAGCACATCTCTTATTGCCCAATATTTAGGTGCCTACTATGTCCAAGGCTGCTTTGATGAATTGCATTCAGGGCCCTCTCCCCCCTCCCCCAACCCACCTAATTTGCTTCCCAATTGTCTTAATGCTTTGACCATAGCTTGTTCTACACTATTCCCCCCACAACAAGATTTAGCTGCTTTTGCCTGCTGAAATTCTAGTCCAAGTTCTCAGGCATATTGTAATGTATACCATCCACCTGCTTCCACCTGCATTACACAAAGCAGTGGTTGGTGGTAACCTCACCCTCCCAAGGACACCAAGATTTCTCTAATAAGTCCTTTGAGGTAGACCCACACTATTCATCTCTGATATATTAGTTGGAGACATGGGTTTTGAATTAGTCATATGAACAACATAAGAGTCCTGTCCTTGATAGAAACAATCAAGCCTGTTATTGATCTAGAAGATGAAGGGGTCTTTTCAAGGGAAATTGGATCCCAGGCATGAGGTTGATTGGTGGGTAATTGTTCTACCTTTCTGGATTACCTCACATATGAAAACAATAAAAGAGAAAGCTAATATAAAATATTAAAGCCTTAATTAGAATTGGATTGCCTGACTGTTTGAATCATACCCTCTGTCCAAGATCATGGTTTTCCGTCCCAAAAGAGGACTTGGGTTCATAAATACATGCCAACTTTGCCAGGAAGTATCAAGAATAAGTTCTATCCTATCTAAACATCCCATGATTCAAAGTACTTGGCCTTTTCTTGCCTGTCTAGAAAGAGATAAGTATGTGGCTCAGTCATTGGCAGGAGCAGAGAGGAAACCTGATGCTTTGGCCAATTTTCTGTATCATAACCAGATACACTGAAGCTTGAAACTGAGTGTGCAGTGACAGGGAAAGATAGCCAGTCATCAGTAACCCTGTAGTAACCCTGTAGTACAGCAGAAAGAGCCTCGGATTTGGAGTCCAGATACCTGAGTCAGAGTCCCTGTCCTATCACTTGTTAGATGTGTGACTTTGGGTGAGTCACTGAAGCCCTTTGACAAAGCTCTTTGGGCATACCTTCCCTCATCTAATAAAATAGGAGAATAATATTTACCCTCGCCCTCTCTTCCTCATAGGATTGTCATGAGGAAGTACTTTGTAAGCAATTACTACATACTCTGTCTTATCTGTCTGTCTTTCTCTCTATCTAGCCATCTAAACTATAAAATGCTATAGAAATGCAAGTTAAGTTATTTTCTCCTTGGCCAGTATGAATTGAGTGTTGATAACTTCCTCTTTCTGTAAGCTGATGGTCACAACTCTTTCCAGAGCAGTATTTATTCACATAAATCAGTAATCCTTATCTCCTCTTCAGGTCGGGATTCAAAAAGGGGAAGGAAGCCCCATCTATTTTTCATTCTCTGTGATCCATGGGCATCTGTGTTCAGCCCTGTTATGAAATGGCCCCCTTCTTGCTGTGGGTGGACATTTCCTGGGACACTGCTCCACTTACTAAAACACCGTTAATTGGGATTCTAGGAAGGTGCTGCTTCCCAATAAGAAAGGTGGGGAAGGAGGGTGGACCAACAGCCTGAGACAGTCAGTCTAGAGCTAAACAATTCCTTAAACCTTAGGGTCATCAGTCTTACCAGTAGCTTCAAACAGGCCAGGACTAGTGTCCACGGAATGTTTCTTGTGGCAGGAATGAAGTGAGAGGTACCATAGGGAAGAACAGCTTTGATACCAGAAAAGACAGGTAGTTAGTCCTTCCTGAATGCTGAGGAATGACTTGTGATAAGGGCACATCTATTTAGAGCCATAGGAACTGGCCTGAGGTTACACAGAGGTACTTGTCAACTCATATACCAAAAGACAGAGGCAGCTTTATCTGTACCTAGGGAATATGGAAGGCCAAAGGGGAGGTCATAAGGAGTGAATCCGTGATGACAGCCACTTTCAAGAGAAAGATCAGGTAGGGCACATGAGAAGACATGACTTTGCCTGTATGAAAATTACCTTATTTCATTCATGTACTTTATTTAAATATGACTGTTTTCTTAATTCATTAGTAAAACTTTTAATATTAATACTTTTCTTCATTACCTACTCAGGAAGGGGAAGGGGAACAATACGATTCTCCATTAGAATGGGAGCTCTGTGGTGTAGGCTAGGTAACACAGTGAATAGAGCATTGACCCTGGAATCAGGAGGACCTGAGTTCAAATCTGGACTCAGACACTTAACACTTACTAGCCATGTGACCTTGGGCAAGTCACTTAACCCCAACTGCCCTGCCTTCCCCCCTCCAAAAAAAAAAAGCAAAAGAATGTGAGCTCCTTGAGAAAATAAAGAGAGGAACAATCTGATATTTCAGTTTGGTTTTGAAAGAGAAAGAAATAAAATTAAAAGAAATAATTAAAAATTGGAAGATAGGTGCCCAATTGCGGCAACCATAATCAGAATTACTTAAACAAATTGGTGGTTCATCCTAAAGTGGGAAATGGATAAAAGAACACTCAATCCTCATTTCCTAAGGAAGTTTTTGTTGTTTAGTCATTTCAGTCATGTCTGACCCTTTGTGACTGACTCCATTTGGGGTTTTCTTGGCAAAGATACTGGAGTGGTTTGCTATTTCTGTCTCCAGCTCATTTTATAGATGAGAAAACCTGAGGCAAATTAGGATTAATTAACTTGCCCAGGGGTCACACAGCTAGTAAGTGTCAGAAGGCAGATTTGAACTCAGTTCTTCTGGTTCTATGCACTGTGCAGCCTAGCTAATCTAAGGAAATTTAGCTGATATAAATCAGTCACTATAAGGAGACCAAAGAACCTAGAAACCAAATTATTCATCCAGCCCTTGATCTGCTTACCAAGCAGAGAAATATGACAGCCAGGGGCAATACTGATTTAGAATATGAACTCATTTGTAAAATCCTGCTGAGAAGGACTACAGAAGATTACAAAGTGTTGCCTCATAAAAGAGAAGGAAATGTAAATTCACAGAAAGCTTAGTGAAGGACCCAAAAATCATCTTAAGAGTACTTAAAGATAAAATTCAAAGGAATATAATTGGAAGACCAATGGAAAAGATCTCTAAAGGTTTCTCTTATAAATTTTTTCTCCACCAGTGAAAGTGGAACTACTGCATTTGGATTGTAGATGTTACACATGAGGAAAAACACTCCCCACCCCTAAAAAAGGGAAAGATGAGAACAGCAACTAGACTTACCCACGCATATAGAAGAGGTCCATACTGGGAGGGACTTGAGGGCAAAATAGGAAGTGGCATGTGCCAGGTGGAGTAAAACTGCTATCACCACCCCAACCAGCATTTTCTTTAGACCCCAATGGAGACAGGCCAAGACCTGAGCCCAGGAATCCTGAAGGTAGCATTCGTTCCCCCACCCCACTCCTATCCTAGCCCCTGTGCTACTATCGAGGGATAATGGACAATCTCCACCTATGGGAAGTTGAGACTATGCTAGAATCCAATTCAGTAAACTCCAGTGTCTCCTTATAACTTCCAGGACAAAATCTAAAGTTCTCTATTTGGCACTCACCTTTATGATCTACCCTCCCAGCCCTTACCCACCGTTCTACCTACCCCTTCTTCCCCAAGTTTTCTCTGCCAAAAATCTGAGGTTGAAAGTGCTTCTTAAACCTTTCCCACTTCTGAGTATTGTAAAACACAGCTAAAGGAGTCTTTTAAACAGTTATACAGTAATTTCCTCAGTGTTACAATAAGATTTTTGAGCAAGTTCCTAAGCAAATCATATCATGAAAACATACTGAAGGAAATTATTTTCAGAGGTTTGTGAAGGCTAGATAAGATTCTGTCAGAAATGGAAATGAAATAGGAAGCTAAGATAGGAGGAAAAGTGAGGGCTGATTAAAGCCTGATGATTTTGGAAAGGAAATTAAAAGGAAAAGCAAACTCAAGACATATGGTAGTGAAAGAACCACCAGGTTACTTGGTGATAAAACTGTGTACTAAGTTAAAAGAAAAAGAGGAGTAGAAATTTATACGAAACATGAAAGCTCTGGGAACTAGGAACATGATAAATTTCCTAGGAAGCAGAAATAAGGAAAGAACAAAATTGTTGGGAACACACTGAACTCAACTTTTAATGTTATGTTCTAGGTATTAGTGGACATTCACATAGACAACTGGAGGCAAGAGCAGGGAATGAGCAAGAGAGGACTAGAGATGAAGGCAAGGACTAGAGGTGAATGGGAATTGTCTGCATCTAGTGAGAGTTCAAATGATATGAGTGAATGTGGTCCTTGTTTAAATGTATATAAAAGAAGAGCCCTGGAAGAATGCTAACGATTGGTAGGTGATGTAAAGAAACAGCAAAAGGAACTAAGAAGTCACTGGGAGCACAAGAGGATATGGAGAAAACAGGGTGATAAAATCTGATATACAGTTTCAACCCAGAGGGAATGATCAAGAGCGTCAGATATAGCTGAGAGGTCCTGAAAGAAGGGAACTGAAAAACACATAGTTAATAATAAATCATGCTTAAATAGGGTTATAAGGTTCTCAAAGTTTCCGTCCCTAAAAGCACGTGAGGTACGTAGTACAAAGTATTATTTCCTTCAATATGCAGATGAGGAAACTGATGTTCAGAGCAGTGAGGTGATTTTCCTATCACAGAGCTAATAAGTATAAACGCTGAGAATTAAATCTAGACCTCCTAATTAACTGGCTTCCCTGCATCCAGACTCTCTAGTCATTAATCGATCTAGGACAACTTGGACAGACCATGTGATTTTCCCTGTTCAGGAATCTTCAGTGGCTCCCTATTGCCTCAAATAAAATACATTCTACTCTGTTAGTCACTTAAAGTCTTGAACCATCTGGCTACAGCTTATCTTTCCAGATTTAATTCACATTATTCCAACTCACACACTCCCTCAAAGACAAACTGATCTATTTGTGGTTAACCTTACCCACTCCAACTCCTCCTTTGGATGGTGCTGTTGCTGTTCCCTACATTTGACACATAATCTCTTCTTAGGTCCACCTCTGAATCACAAAATGCTTTCAAGATTTAGTTCACATTCATCCTCATATGAGGCCATTTGTGTTACCTAAACTGTTTGTTCTTTCCCCCTCCTAAAAGCACATTGCCTTTGCTGTTTAGATCCTCTGATTCACTTATCTGCATACGTGTTTCTTCAGCTCAGATTTTACCTTCACCCCTCTCTCTATCTGTGTCATCTTGAGAAAGTCATTTAACTTCTCTTGAGCCTCAGTTTCCTCTAGATGACCTCTGAGCCCTCTTTTAGCTCTGTATCTATTATCTGTACTCTTAAATTGTATCCCCCAACCCCAGCAGAATATAAGCTCTTCAAGGACACAAAGTATGACCTAGAACATTTTCTTATCCATAATAGCCACTTAATAGATGTTTATTAAATTTAATTCCAAATCTAGTGCTCTTTCCATCAGACCACAGTCTTTCCATTAGCTATCCCCAAGGGGGAGAGATGGTTTGCAAACACAGAGCAATTTATTATATATCTCTGTTTCTCTGGGGTGTGAGGCATGGGGATGGGTGGGTGAGTGGAGGGAACAGTTACCCATGGTGGTATAATTTAAGTTGCATTATGGCAAGGATGCCTCTATCAAGAAATAACCCCTTGGCAAACCAGCCCCAATCTCACAAGCTATAAATTCCTGGCTTTGGAGTGACTACTCTGGATTGGTGAAAAGGCAAGGCTTTTATTTCCAGACTGTTAAAATAAACAATGTTGGGAGGCATATTATGGTGTTGGAGAAAGAGTATTGGATTTCAAGTCTATAGCCTTGGCTTCAACTCTAGGCAAGTTAGTTCATCAGTCAAAAAAAGCGTCTCTTAAATACCAACTCTGTGCTAGGGACTATGCTATGTGATGGACATAGAGAGACAAAAAGAAAAAGTGCCTGCACTCAGAAGCTTACGTCTCATTAAGACAGACAGTGTGTGCAATAGAAATATACACAGAATATCTCCAAAGGAAATTCAAGGTGGTGAGGGTGGGAGTTAAGAAAAGACTAATTGTACTACATTTGAGCTGAGCATTTGAACTGAACCTTAGCAAAAACTGGGCTTCTAAGATGCAAGGATGATAAAGGAGTGCATTCAGCCATGACAGGTGGTCTGAGCCAAGGAAGAGAGATGGGAGATGGACTGTCATTAACCACTCTGTGTTCTAGTTTCCTTATCTGTGAAATGGGGATAATCAGGGTCACCCATAGGGTGTGCATGGCCCTAGGCAAATATTTTTGTAGTGTTCCTTTCTATATAAACAATTTTATTAAAACTGTACTATAGGATTCATGGTTATATATATTGATTTATATGTTATATATATATTGATTTATCAATGAAGATTAAAATAATTTGCTTTCAACATGGACCTTTTCATAACTATTATGATTTGAAATACTAATCTGCACAGAGACAAAATGATTGTCTAAATATGGACAATTATTGTGCGTATTGTGTAATAATTCTATGCAGTCTGGGCAAGCACCAATGGTTAAAGAATGAATCCCCCAACCTGTCCTTCCTGCTATTTGCAACACTATTTATCAGATAATCTTGGAAAATGGTTTACACTATCAAGACTCACCACATTCCTACACTGTCCTTAATCCCTCAATGTGTCATAAATATCCATAGCTTCTTTTTCATAAAATGTTTTCAATACCACTCAATAGGTGACACCCAGAAGTTAGCCCATTATCACTGCCCATAGACCCATTCCAAGAAAAACTGAAAGTGTTGCCCTTTTTGCTATTGTTGTTGTTAGCAATAGTATGTGTAAAAGAATAAGACAGTGAATAAAAATTTGGTCATAGATCAGGAATTTTGTTTCAGGATATTTTCAAATAAAAAAAAACCTCTCATGGAAGGCCCTGATAGTGATATTAATTTTGTGACATAGATGATTGTAAGGATAATTTTTGTTGTATCTTATGTTAACATTTAAATTGTTATTTTAAAAATGTTGTCTGTTATGTTGGTGGTACAAATAAACCAGAGAATGGAATATTGGTACTATGTTGATATTTTGTATTGCTCTCTGTTTTTTTGAAGCCTCAAATGCAAGGCTTTCTCAGAATTAAAACAGTAGTAATTCCTTTGCATTACATATACAGAATACATCAAAATCATAATTAAACAAAATCAAATCAAGTGGAACTTATTTCAGTTACCGATAGAAACGTCATCATTTAAATGTTAAAGTTGAGAAATACCTTGTTATTGCACTATTATTTACAACAGTTTAAACATACCAAAATGTGAAAAGTACAAAATGAAGATATTCTAATCTATATACAAACTATCCAGCCTGTAAGGTAATACATAACAGAAAACACTATTCCATATAATATGATGTACTAGCATGCACAGAAATTTTGATGGAAACTATCAGTCCCCTCTTTAAATGGGAAAACTTTAAAATTTAAACTTTTTGCAATTATAGTCATAACATTAGTAATTATGACATTTTATTTTTATTATTTTTAAATATTTTCCTCCAAGTTACATACAAACCCATTTTACCATTCTTTTTTTTTTTGAGTTCCAAATTTTGTTTCTTTCTTCCTCCCCTCCCCCTCCCTGAGTTGGTAAGCAATTTGATATCAGTTATATGTATGCAAAGTTATATGTATGCAAAACATATTTCCACATTAGTTATGTTATGAAAGAAGACTAAGACCCAAAGGAAAAACAACACACATACACACAAAAGGGAAAAAAGTATACTTCAGTCTGCATTCAGATTTCATCAGTTCTTTCTCTGAAGGCTGGTAACATTTTTTATCACGAGTCCTTTGGAATCACCTTGGATCCTTATATGGCTGAGAATAGCTAAGTCATTCACAATTGATATTCACATATTATTGCTATTACTGTGTACAGCGTTCTCCTGATTCTGCTCACTTCACTTTGTATCAGCTTATATGTCTTTCCTGAAATTAGCCTGCTTCATCATTTCTTATAGCACAAAATGTTACATCCATATACCACAACTTATTTAGCCATTCCCCAACTGATGGACATCCCTTCTGTTTCCAGTTCTTTACCACTACAAAAAGAGCTATTATAAATATTTTTGTACAAACAGATCCTTCCCTCCCCCCCCTTTTTTCTCTCCTTGGGATATTGCTGAATCAAAGGGGTATCATAGTTTGATTGCCCTTTGGGCATAGTTCCAAATTGATTTCCAGTATGGTTGAATCAATTCACAACTCCACCAGCAGTGCATTAGTGTCTAACTTTTCCTACATCCTCTCCAACATTTATCATTTACTCTGTCATATTAGCCATTCTAATAGATGTGAAGTAGTAGCTCAGAGTTGTTTTAATTGGAATTTTTCTAATCAATAGTGATTTAAGCATTTTTTCATATGACTACAGATAACTTTGAGTTCTTCATTGGAAAACTGCCTATTCATATCCTTTGACCATTCATCAATTGGGAAATTATTTATAGTCTTATAGACTTGACTCATTTCTCTATATATTTCAGAAATGAGGCCTTTATCAGAGACATGCTATAAAAATGGTTCCCCAGCTTTCTGCTTTTCTTCTAATTTTAGTGGCATTGGTTTTATTTGTTTAAAATCTTTTAAATTAATATAATCAAAATTATCCATTTTGTATCTCACAATGCTCTCTATATCTTGTTTGATCAAATTCTTCCCTTTTCTATAGATCTAACAGGTAAACTATTTCTTGCTTTCCTAATTTGCTTATGGTATCACCCTTTATGTTTAAATCATGACCTTATCTTCATATGTGGTGTAAGATGTTGGTCTATAACTAGTTTCTGTCATGATTTTTCAGTTTTCCCAACAGTTTTTGTCAAAGAGTGAGCTCTTGTCCCCAGTCTGTGGTCTTTGAGTTTAGATTACTATATATTTTCAAAACAAATTTGAAGAAATGTTGGTTAATATTGTGAGTTATTAAGAGTTTACTAAAGCATCCAGAATTTTTAAGCAGTTAATGTGGGATATATTTGAAATTCTAAGAAGCAAATAAGCATACATCTGAAGACTTTTAGAAGTCTTCTGAACTTCTAGAGAGGTGAGAAAACTGGAGGAATAGGGTGGAAGAAAGACTTGGAAAAGGGTATATAGAATAAGATTAGGAGTAAAAAGGGTATATGGAATAAGATTAGGAGGGTAGGGGGAGAAGAAAAGAAATAGAATTTTAGATGAATGGGTAAAATAAGGAATAAGAGGGGAAAGATAAAATAACAAGGATCAAGTATTAGAGACTGAGAAGGAAAATGGTAAGTAAAAATAAGTTGGAGGCAAATTCACAAATAGTAATTATAACTTTGAAATGTGAATGGGATGAACTTACCCATAAAGTGAAAATAGATAGCAGAATGGATTAAAAATCAGAATCCAACAATATGTTGTTTATAAGAAACACATTGAAGAATGTCACTGACTTTAGAAAAACATGGAAAGACTTGCACAAAATAATGAAGAGTGAAATAACAGAACCAAGAGAACATTGTATATAGTAAAAGCAATATTGTTTTAAGAATGACTTTGAACAAATAAGTTATTTAGACTATTATAAATACCCAAATTAACTACAAAGAACACGTGAAGAAAACCACCATGTGCATCCAGAGAAAGAACTGATAAATAGAAGTATGTATAGAAGAATTTTACATATATATCTATTTGTGTCTAATGGTAGCCATCTCTAGGGTAGAGCAGGGGAAAGAAGGAAAAAAAAAAGAAATTCACATGATAATTTTGTATATTTTAAAAAAGGAATAGCAAGTTTTGCACAATAAATTCACAGTTTTTTATGTAAACATATTTTCTTATTGTACTATCTTATGGAAATACTTGCTTTATTCCATAAATTAAAAATAAAATAAAAAAGAAGCAAATGCAGGATATCAAAAGCAGTTAACTGAAAGAATATGCTACTAATTTGTTTCTTGGGTCATTTCAGTTGTATGTCAGTGACCGCACTTTGGGGGTTTTCTTGGCAAAGATACTGGAGTAGTTTTCCATTTCCTTCTCCAGCTCATTTTATAGGTGAGGAACTGAGGCAAACAGGGTTAAGTGACTTGCCCAAGGTCATACAGCTAGTAAGTGTCTGAGGCTGGATTTGAACTCAGGTCCTTGTGACTCCAGGGCCAGTGCTCTATCCACTGTGCCACCCAGCTGCTCATTCTAATATCAATGCTTAAACATTAGTATTCTCGCAATGTAATATAATATATTTTCATGTTGTAAATCTGAAATGTATAGAGGATGTCAAATTAAAATCCTTAAATCCAGTAAAAATGTTTTGGCAATTACTTCATTTCAGAAAGGTGGATTATTACTGCCAAGATTATCCACACTAACACTTTGGTCTATGACTTCCTATCAGAAGAGCATCAATTAATACATTTCTCTTATTATGTAATGTTTTGTAACAATGAATATGGCTCTTGGAGTCCCCGTTATTGTGCATGTTAGTACACATTTATGTTATTATTGAATTTTTCATCCATAACGATATATTCAGTAAACAGCATATATTGCATTTTCAAGTAACTCATAACAGTTAAATCTATGAGTACTTAAGCGATTTGATGAAAATGTGGGCAAGTGGAACACTTTGGGCAAATGTCAAACATTTTCTTGGGCTTTTCACCATACGAGGATCTGGGGCTACTGGAATCTGAAACTATCCCACTGAAGGACAGTTGACTGGCTTAATTTAGATAGATTCAAACATTCCCATATTCTATACAATATGTCCTATACAGAAAAGGTAATGTTTGATTATTTGTGCATAACATTCGTAATTATTTTGTTTTATTTTGCCTATTTTAGTTTTATCTAATAACATTTTGTGCCTAAGAAAAGCAGGGTCCAGCAAAACACAACATCCCCTTAGGCCCAGGGTCTGGGGCAGAGATTTCACTTACCTGAGTCTAAAGGAGTAGTAATGCATAATGCTACCCACCTCAGAAGCATGTTTTGAGAATCAAACGAAATAATTTAAGTAAAGCACATTACAACTATAAAAACTTTAACAAAGTTCAAATACAACTCAGTTTACAAAAAAAAGTGGGTTCTGTAATATATATTATAAAAAAGTCCTGTTCTGATGCCAGAAAGTTGGCATGGCATAGTGGAAAGATTACTAGATTTGGAATCAGATGGTTTTGGTTAGACTTTTGGCTTTACTACTTACTACCTTCATAACTTTGAAAAAGTCACTTAGCCATTGTAAACCTCAGTTTCCATCTCTGTAAAGTGTAGGAATTAGACTTGATAGCCACTGAGATCCCTTCCAGCTCAGAGTCCATGACTGATCTTCACTGTATTATGGAATGGAGCCTAGGTTATTGGAAATTGGAATGGCCATTGAGTGAAAGCCTGACAAGGTTCCACCAAGATAGAAATGTTTCAAGAATAGTTCTGGGGACAGATTGAAACTACTCAAACTAAATGCAGAGAAACTTATCACCCAAAAGTTGTCAGAGGACATTTTTTGTCCATGATGATTCATGAAATAAATTAAAATATCAAATGGCCTTCAGACTTCTTTGGTTCCCTCCCACCTCCCTAATGAGGGTGGCAAAATTTTAGAAATGGTCACACAGAGTCCTAAGAATCGTTGCTTTTTTTTTTTTTTACTATAAACAGCATTTTGTTCATACTTAGAAGGTTTAATTTTTCCCTACTGAACAAGTGGGAATGCTGAGGAGAAGCTAAATCACCCCTTTTCATACAAGAAACCAGAAGACATAAAGATATTGCCACAAAGTAGAGTAGCCTACAGTTTTCTTTGGGGAGGAGGGTGGAATTGGAGGAGTTGGCTTCATCACACACACAAACACAAGAACCATCCTTTTGTAGGACACATTGCAATACTCACTATTAACCTGAGCAAAAAAAGACCACTATAAACAATAATTGCAGTCTATTAGCCAATGTCTTTGAAGAGGATGAAGGAGTAGAGAAAATCTATGAAGAACTCAGCCAGATGCCCCTAAACTAAGTTTCTTTTTTACCTCAGCTATCAGTGACTTCCATATGAAGGCAGGCATAGGGGAGGGCAGCAAAAGCCACATTGGAAATATGGTTTGAGATAAAGAGAAATGAAAGAGGCCAAAGGCCTCATATGTAAAAGCCTTATAGCTGTCTAGCATAAATGCCATATTCAAGAAAAAAGCAGGGAGGTGATGGATATGAAAACATCAAACAACATTGCACAAAAGATGAAAATAACTATATCTTAATAGACAGACAATGACTGGTTACCGATGTGATAGTCATTTCAAAATCTACTTCCTTTGTTCAGTCAAATCAGGGAATGGTTATAGCAAAGATCAAAATTGATACCAAATTAGAAACAAAAGAATAAATGTGAGGGGGAAATGTTATATATGATTATAGTAACTTTAATCCCACATGCTAAAATAAGTTGTTGACCCCCAAATTGGAAAATGGAAAAAAAGCGAAGAAAATAATTTTGATTATCACTGTTTCATCAAAAAGTCCAGCTGGTATAAAACAGTTGACACAGCACAATTTGTCCAAAAGTCCAGAAACTCTGTCAGCCACCAAATATATGATCTTCTTGTTAAGAATAAATAAATATCAGGGTCAGCTGGATGCACAGCTAGGTAGCACCAACCCTGGAGTCAGGAGGACCTAAGTTCAAATCTGGCCTCAGACACTTAACACTTACTAGCTGTGTGACCTTGGGCAAGTCACTTAACCCCAATTGCCCTGCTTTCCCCCCTCCCAAAAAATAAATGTCATCAAGGGGCAATAACAGTTTAGGGTACAAGCTCATATGCAAAACATCATAAAGTAGGAGGGGATAGAAAAAATAAGGAATATCACAAAACAATAAAAAACATTATGGGGAAGAATGGGTCCCCAGAGATCTTGGTGTGATAGCTAAACTAAACCTACTAGAGAACATTTATAGGAGAAATTAGAATTAAGACAGTAAATAAATATGAAACAGAATAGATATAGTGGTGTTTCTGTAATGACCTATCCTCATCAGCAATGAAAAGGAAACCACTGCATTTGGATTCTACCACTTTAGTAACTGATGAACAATGAGAGGAAGCAGAAGTGGCATTTAAGATGCAGATGAGAACTGATGGACCAGAACAAATATGTATCTAAAAATTCCACCCTGGTGGCAAAAAGATCTTAATGACATTCATGGATCAATATTCATGACATCTCCAAGTAGGGAAGATTCCAAAACAATGTAAAGAAGCACAAACAATCTTATTACTAAAAGAAGACATCTGTAACTTCAAACTCCTGTGTCTACTTAAAAAAAATCGTAAATCTTTATGAGAATGGCCTATGCAGACATCAAGGATGTTTTGGATGGAAATCTAAGAAAGAAACAAAACTTTTGTAGACAGCTTTGTACGGCAGACCACATCTTTGCTCACAAGGTGAAGAATTAAAGATCCCGCTGTGCCAACTGTCAGTTACAAAAAAGAAAACTTGACTTGGTAGAGAAAAATATGTATAAACTCTCCTCAAATATAGCATAGTCCTCACACATGGTAAAATCATGCAAGATTCTGTATGAGATGTGATCGCCAAGGTCACTTTGTTCAATGATCCACTAAATATCAGTGGTTTCGAACAGGATAACATATCCTCATCAAAGACATTCTCTTGAACAGAGTTCAGAAGTCTTCCAAGTTCATTTTGGGATTTTGTAAAAAGTCTAAGAAGAAGATGAATTCCTACTGACAGACTCTGTAGACTGTCTTATTTTTGTTGGTTGCACACTGCAAGGTCTTCTTCATGAGCTCTCTGGTCACTCCCCAAAAAATCAATCTAGCCATACGCAGAAATAAAAGAGATGAAGAATACATATTGCCAAGATTATGACATGAATTTGGGCAGACAACCCATGGAGTTGGTCCATGAACAACTTACATCATAGGCATGTGTTATAGATGAAAGATTAGCAAAGCCAAAAATCAGATAGAAGGATGTTAGGCTGAATATTAGCTGGAAAACTGGGAAGCTCTTTCAGTGATTTCAAACTGTTTGTTTCCACAAAAGCCCAACACCAGTATTTTCTAAGTTATGCCTACAGATCATAAAGCATCACAAATTCAAATGAATTCCAGTTGCAGATGACCCACAGAGCAATGGAATGATGTGTGATGAAGATAAGCAGGTTGCAGCATATAAACAATGCTGACTTGTAGACATCATATCAGAAGGGACAAAGGAGGTGGTCCCAGCATCTATTTAGGAAAGATATCAGCTGAACAGGTCCAAACATTGACCTGGTAGCCACAGTGTATTAAAGAACCAGAGGAAGGCCTATAGCATGTTGAATGGATTCTTTAAGGAGGATTTATGGAAAGACACAATCACATAGATTGAAAAGACATAAATAAGTTGTCATCTGTGTGAGTGGAGGGTGAGAATCCACACTGAGGACATTACACATCGGCTGAAGTGTTTATTGTTTAGTGACGTCTGTCTATACTGTATTTAAAAAGCCTTTGTTTTCTTTTTCTAAACATTGGATGTTTTCACTAATAACACGTATCATATATCCTTATATACTTAACTACTTTGAAGGTCTCACATATATAGTCTCTTAATTGTAATAAAATTACAGCTAACAATTCATTCCATAGTGAGGTTCTGTGGAATGAAACCAGACAGTAGTCATGATGATCCATTAATTTAGATCCACTTTCCAATTGGCATTTGTTACCAGAGCCAAATCAATCATATGGCAATCCACACTGACTGTCAAAACCAAAATGCATGGATTGACCTTGCCATGTTCCATTTGTTTGCTGACTGTAGACAGAGCTGAATTCAAGGGACAGTCCAGTTTCTCTGTCAGTAGCCTCCCTGTGTAATGGGGATCATCTTAGCCAAGCATAAACCTAGTGTAAAAGCCAAGCCTATCTCTCCCTTCTCTAGCACTGAGTAATGACTGCTTTCATGACCACACATGGATGATTGCCAACCCTGATGAGGTTATATTGAATCAACTTGAGTGGGGTCTTAAAGAATATTGATGTTAACGTATAAGGAAAAGCACTTAGAAAACGACTGGCAGGCCTTTATGAGGCCATTGCCCTTAATTGGAACATTTTTCCCCCTTGTACTGTTTCTTGGGATGGAATCAGTGAGCTTTCAGTATGTTATTGACCTCTGCAGAGTTTTCCCCATCTGAAGCCCCTACCCTGGGCAATGTTCTACATTCCCTAGGCAATTCTCCTGATGCTAATTTTCTCATGGTCAGTCTAGTGAAAGCTCATTCTGCAAACAAAGTATAAAAGTCTCCTGGTTTTTATTTGGAAACATTTGAAAAGGTTTTTTTTTTCATTCCCTCTCTCTCATATATACTACTCCCTTCCTATTTTTGTCCTTTCCCACCCCAACCCTCTAGTTTGGCAGCTGCAAATTAAGAAAGTATATTCTTAGGCGAGACACTTCTAATTGACCACAAGCTTGAATTTCCCAGTATTATATTGAAAAACGTGATGGGGATGTCAAGGTTCCCTTTCTCCAAAGTCAAAAAGCATTGGTAGCCAACCATAGGTCACCCCCATCTGCCAATGTGTTTTGCAGACCTATTACCTAAGTGGCCAACTTCTCTCCCCCTTTCCTCTTTAGTTTTAATTGGTAATACAGTGAACCATATTAATCCAAGCAGCAATGACAGAGATAATCACTCCCTCTACTTTAACATAAGAGGTCATGGAGAGGGTGACTTGTAGAGAAACAATGACATTGTCCTCAAAACTGTTCCCACTACCTTAGGTAGTAATGCTAAATGATACTTACCCTGGAGACTTAGACATGGAACTATAGTTCATCAGAGCACAAAGACATTTCAATTATACCAAGGCTTTTCTAAAGTTGTTGCATCAGGCATGCTTCAGAAATCACAAAAATGCATGAAAACAGGTTTTCTCTTTACTTCTTACACTCTTTACAATGAACACCATTGAGCAAAGACCACTTTCAACTGCTCTCCTTTTAATGAAGAAGAAACTGATGATGCAGACCAAACATTTTTACGTCCCTAGTAAACTGTAAGCTCCTTGAGATCAGGGACTGCTTCATTCATTCATTCGTATCTCTAATGCTGTTTCACATGTAGTAGACTCTTCCATTTAAATTGAATACAGACAGAAACCTAATTCTTAGTTCCTGAGATTGTCAGGAACTCATGAGGTACAAAGTTAGAAATTCCAAACTTAAAATTCTCTTGTTCTCAAGTCTGGTGACCATCTGCCTGATATAAGGATCCGCCAGCAACTTCCAGAGGATCGTTTGGCTTAAGCTGGCGGGTGTCATGCTTGTGGTTTTTGTTTCTCCCTTTCTTCATGTATCTTCTTGTTTTATCTGTTCTGGTCACATTTCCCCCTGTTTGCTACCCTAGGCATTATGGCACCCTGCTACCCTTGCGTATCAGGCAGGCATTCGATAACAATTTTTTGAATGAATGATTACTGGAAGTCTTGATTCGCATGGTTAAGATGGTACTTTATGCAGAATAGCTGGATGACAAATTGCCAGTTTATGAGTTGGGACAATCGCCCAAGTAATAATTGACACACAGGTAGAACTAGTCTAAAGTCAGTTAATTCAACCATCAAACAGTTGCTCCCAAGAACCCAAGCCCCAGGACATTGTTGTTGTTTACTATGGCAACATGTAATTACTATTACTACTACTACTACTACTACTACTACCACCACCACCACCTTCACCACCATCACCTTCACCACCACCACCACCACCACCACTACCAATACCACTACCACTACTACTACTACTACAGCAGCAGCTAGTAGCATTTATATTGAGCTTTAAGGTTTGCAAAATGATTTACAGATATTATCTCATTTTATCCACACAACGACCCTGGAAGGTAGGTGCTATTATTTTACCTATTTTATTATATATGAGGACACTGAGGCAGACAGAGGTTAAGTGACTTGCTTAGGGCTACACAGCTAAAGAAGTGCATGTCTGGATTTTAACTCAGACCTTTCTGACTCCAAGTCTAATAGTTTTTCCACTGTGCTGCCTATTATATCAAAACTTGGGGGATTCTCTGTCTACACTTAAATAAGCTAGCTAGTTCTACTCTATCTGCATATATCATTCTGGTAGCAATAGTTTAAGAAAAAAATTCTAAACTATTTAAGGAGCCATTTTCCTTCTGTCAATTTGACAGGTAATGACCAAGAAGGAGGACATTTTCAGTGCCTGGAATTCATGTCTTCATCATGTTGCTTCCTTGTCCCTGGCGCACATACACAGAGGTCAGTTGGTGTTTATTGAATTTATAATCTGTGAATGACATGATGATCCTGAAGGTTATTTGAGTAACATGGCTTTCCCCATTAGGGACATGAGTGTTTCCAAACATGAATGTCCCAGTCCAGGAATAAGGCATTTCAGTCAGAGACTTGGCAAACCTTTTGGAGAGTCTAAAATGTTGACTTTGAGGCCCCCCGAATCACTTACTGAAGTTAGAACACGGGACTTTGTGTGCTAAATGAACTGATGTTCAGCAGGAACAGCTCGCAAAGTGAAGCTCGTCAAAGCCAGCGTGAAGAGCACACTGAACAGCTCACTTGACATAACTTGAAACAATAGAATGTTCTCCCAAATGGGAGCCAGTTGGAAAAGAGCCATGTGGAACTGAGCCCAAATCACATCACAAGAAGACTGTCATTGGTCAATAAATAAATTCAAGGGCATATGTACAGATAAAGTGAGATTGTTTTAATAGGGTCACTGCCTGAAGAATTTTAAGTACCAGAACTAACAGCTTAGGCCTAATCCCCAGGTTAGTAGGTAACTTGTTCAGCACTTTAAACAACATTCATTTCAGCCTGAGAGAGCACAAAAGAAAAAAAAAATCTAACATGTCACTGAATTTGATCCTGAGTAAGAGCCATGGAAGAAAGGAGGAAGGCAGCAGATTACTATCAGAATGATTTTTTAACTTCAGGACCATTGGGTAAGAATTGATAATGACAACCTTAATCGAGGGAGGGGGATGGCAGAGAAGATGAAATTAAATGGCCAAGATATTGTCAGTATTTACTCCTGAGAGATTCCTATAATACACATAGGTTAGAAATTCCCAATTGACATCACATCTCTTTTGGACAGTTTTAGTCAATTATGTGGTCTCCAGATGGAGATGTGTTAAATACTTAGAAATATGGTTGTCATTAGACAGAAATGTTAAAGAATAATTCTCAGGTGTTACCACAGGAAACATGACAGTCAAGGCTTGAATAAAGAAACCAATATCCAGGGACCACAGAAAGAAAAAAAAAAGCCTAGTTCCATTACCTGAGGTTTCTGGCCATTTAAAACTTACTCTGACCATGTAAGAGGGAAAGAGAGTGAGCCCAAACTAGACTGATTTCAGTCTCTGAAAGCCTTAAAATGATTAACCATGAGGAAATGCCAAGTGTTTGATGTTGCCAAAGCACATATAAAATCAAAACAGATTCCAGGCCATTCTGCTTGGCTAACAACAGCAACAAAAATGATTAAATGCCTTCAGGAAATTTATCTAAGGAGTATTAGGCTGAAAGTCAAGTGAAAGGGATTCTGACCTATCAGGTAACTGCAGAAAAAGTAGAATCTATTGTTGTTGTAGCATTCAAGGATCCTAGAAATGTACTAAGAATAGAAAAACAGATTAAATGTAGTAATAGGTTTTGTTTTTGTTTTTTTAAGATAGGAATGCTTAGAGCATGTGTAACAATCAAATGAAGAATTCCCAGTAGATAGTGATGAATTTGTTCAAGCAGCTGTTAAATTCAAACTAGGAAGAAAAGCATCCTGAAGAGACCCCCAAAGGAATTTGGATCAGAAATATGAGCAGTTAGTCTGACTTGGGTAATCAAAGCCCTGAATAAGACAGAAAACAATGAAGGGGAAGGAAAAGGTTAAGATTGAGAAGGATAGTAACCAGTATTATCAAGGGTGAAAGACCTGAGACTCTATACATGTCATTAGAAATATAATTTGGTATGAATGTTAACTAGTCATAAAAAAGCTTAAAGAGAGGAATATTTTAAAATACTCATTTAGAACAATCCAGAGATTTCAGAATGTGTTAGAATTGAATAAATCTAGAACCAAAAGAGACCTTAAACATCATCTTGATCCAATTGTCTCATTTAATATATAGGGAAAGAAGGCCTACAGAGTTTTAAGTGACTGCCCAAATTCACTCAGGTGGGATATAACAAAGCCAGGATTCAAACCCAAGCTCTCTGACTCTAAAACCAGCACTTTCCCCCACTACACTGTTTTTAGAACATTAAACCATTAAACAGATGAATGATTATTTTCACGAATAAATACAGCTACCATTTCTATAGTTTTTTGTAATTTGTTGTTTTTAGCTGCGTCTCACTTTGTGACCCCATTTAGAGTGTTCTTGGCAAAAATACTGAAGCAATTTGCCATTTCCTTCTCCAGCTCATTTTATAGATGAGGAAACTGAGGTAGATAGGGTTAAGTGACTTGCCCAGAGTCACACAGCTAATAAGTGTTTGAGACCAGATTTGAACTCAAGAAGGTGAATCTTCCTGACTCCAGGCCTAGCACTCTATCCACTATGCCATCTAGGTGCCTCATTCTATGCAGACATTAACTTATTTGGTCTTCAAAATAGCCATGTTAAAATATTACTCATTTCTCTTTTCCAGATGAAGAAACAGGCCCAGAGAGATTAAATGACTCACCTATATCATGTAGCTAATGTCAGAGATTAGATTCAAACTCAGGTCCTCCAGATTCTAAGCCCTTATCCTCATCCCCCTCCATGCTGCCTCTTCTACAAATTTTCCATTATGTTTTTTCAGCTCTCATAAGACCTGTGAGATTTATACCTTAGAAAGTAAAAAGCCCCAATCTTGGTCCCTAATAAAGTAATAAAGAAGTTAGGATGTCATTATTAAAAACAATATGTACTTATAATTAGAATGTATAATAGTGACAACTTCTGCCCATCAGAGGATGAATTTCTAAGCTCCCTGGAGAATGCTGGTTCTGAACCAGTTTGTTCTCTTATTATTAAAAATTCTATCACATTTATTATTAAAGTAGTATACCAACAATTTCAACCAAAGCCATTCTTTTCAGTACTTTTTAACATCCTCAGCATTTTCCCAGTCTATTTTTTCTCCTATTACTAATAGTGCTATTCCTTATAGAAGCGCACCCAGACTAATTCTCTAGGTTTGGCATTTATCTTCTCTGGGACATCCTCTTCACTGTCTCACTTGTGTTGTAATATCATGCCAGCTTGGGGAAAGAAAATACCATGACCTCAGATAAACTTACTCAAGTCCTGCTCGAGTTTACATGCTAGTAGGAAGTGCTTGATCCATTCCCATAAAATAGATGGAAGCCTGATACAAAACCTTTCAAGTTACTGTAGTCTTAGTTAATCCATAAGGGAAACCTGAGCCCCTTCAGGGGAGCCAGAGACATGGATCATTAGGGGTACATCAACTCCCTAGAGCTTACCATCTCCTCTCTCCCCACCCCAACTCCACATACCTCAGTCTTTTTTTTTTCTACTATCGTCACACTCTGTTGCTCTTACGAAGTAGATCTGATGTTTGTGTTGAGGGATCTTTGTGAAATGTCTGACGTTTGCTGGTGGATCTTTGTGACATGTCTGATATTTGCTGGTTATTTAAACCCGGGCAAGTCAGCTTACTGCTCTGACCCTCAGTTTCCTCATCTGTAAAAGGGAAATAATAACAGCACCTACTTCCTGGGGTGGTTATGAGGATCAGATGAATGAATAATTGTAAACCATTGAGTATAGTGTATTGGCCATCATCATCATCATAATTATTAATGAACTAATGAATGCAAAGTGCATTGGACATTTTTAAGCCATTGTGCTTAGCTTTTAATTTTATTCTCTTGCATTTCCCCTAGCTGCTCATAGGTCTAGAGGGCCTGGGGAGAGGTGGTTGCAGAAAAGGAGTGCTTACAGAGGTTGTCAAAGCTTGGATTTCCCTCTCCTTTAACAGCATTTAAGCAGAGGAGAGTGGAGGGGATGAGGTCAGGAGGTCAAGGGATGGGGAGTGTTCAGTTGGAGTATTAAACCACTTTTCCCCCCTCTGCCCCTCAGAAGTAGGTTCCTTCAATAGGGAAAGTGGAAAAGGAGTTGCCAGGAAAGACTCCAGAGTAGTGGAAAGAGCCCTTGATTTGTAGTCAGGGCCATAGTTTCAAAATCCCTACGAAAACTACTGTGACTTTTGTCAAGAGAGGTGACCTGACCTCTCTCAGTTTGTTTCTTCATCTGAAAAAGCAATGGGGAATGGTGTTTAGGAATTTTTATCTTGGGGTTCATGAACTTGTTTTAACAATATTTTGCTATTTGCTAACTAACTTGACTCCCTTTGTAATGCTATGTACTTATTTTGTGCGTTTAAAAATATTATTCTGAGAAGGGGTTGATAGGCTTTACAAGACTGCTAAAGACTGCTTAAGAACCCCTGGTCTTTAAAGTCCTGTCCAGTCTAAAAGGTCATGGCCAGTCTCTCAGGATAGGCTACAGTTCCAACAGGTTCCCTATGGATCTTGTCACAGAATAGATATTGCAAGTCAGCATCTATTCCTGGTAAATATCGCTATCATACCTGAATTTAAGAACTATCATTTCAAATATTGCATAATGACCAGGAATAGTAAGCACCTATGTAAGTGTTTGCACACTTCAAGGGGTTTATGAAAACAAACCCTACTCCAGATCTCTAATATTACAGGTCCCAGACAATGCAAACGAAAAAAGCCTTCCATCCTCCATCCTCTGCTGACATGTAGAAGCTAAAGGGATTGCCCTTCTCAGAGGAGGAAAGCCAGGAGATGCCTTTTTCTTTGAACCAGCCTTGTATGTGCTGCATTTGAGAGATGGTGGCAAAGGCAGAGTTGAAACTCTAAGTGGAGCTTCCTTTGTTAGGCAGGGCCGTATTTGACCTCTGAGGTACTTTGTACCAAGTCTTCTTCAGGACTCTTTTGTAAATGGCTGTGCTTCAGAAAAGCATCATTGACCTTAGCGCATTACAGTGTATAAATACTTGCTTTGTCGTGCTCTTAGAAGGCTCAGGAAGCACAAGATGGAAGATCTACCTTTTAAGTTATTGCGCTTGGTTTTGTTATTTGGCTGATGAGCAAAATAGAAGCCATCTGAAAATTCTTCTAGGCCTAAGACTAAAGGAAGAAAAAAAATTTTGTAAAGGCAGTACAGCTCAAACTTGTGTTGAGGCTGAAGGATTTGGCTTATTCTCCCCCTTTACCTCCCCTTCTCAGGAAGCTACAGGCAGGAACTAATCTCAGAATTGAAAGACCCTTTATTATTCATTATTTACTACAATAAATAATAGCTTAATAGCATTATAGATTTCATCCTACCAAATGGTCATAATCTCCAGATTGCATGAATTGGAAAGCTTTCAAAATAGACCTCACAGAGTAAGTCAAAATCATGTGGGAACAGGAAGAGATAGGTATCATGTGTGTTGTCCTAGCTGCTGCTAGGGTTGTACCAAGGAAGCTTTCAGTAGGTCTACTTTAGAGGGTGAGATTACATTCTAATACATTTACTCACTACAAAAAGCAGTTATTTTATTCCCTTGTGCAATGTAAAAGAATAATAAAAAGGTAATGATTTGTCCCAGGATATTTCTATATGAATCCCTTTGAAATAGATAAGAAAAATGACATGAAGATAGTAGAAATATTTGGTGCTTACATAGTACATTTATTCAGTATCATTTATTAAACACCTACTATGTGCCAAGCATTGGGCTAGTAGACACAAAGACAGAAACAAAACAATCCCTGCTTTCAAAAAGCTTTCCTGGTGGAGAAAGGGAGGGGGGAGGATTATAACATGACCATAGATAAAGTATTTTGCATATATATTCTGATTCATTGGATTAGATAAACTGGTACATATTACAGTCAACAAGCATTATTTACTATGTGTCAAACATTGTGCTGAATGTTGGGGGTTCAAAGAAAGGCAAAAACTAGGTCGCTGCTCTCAAGGAGCTCACATTCTAATGGTGAAGATAGCACGGAAAACACTTTCTATTTATAAGATATCTATCTATCTATCTATCTAATCTATCTAATCTATATATCTATCGTAAATGGAAGGTGAAACATCTATGGAAACCTTAGTTTTATCCACAATATTCATATCATTTCAGTCAATTGAGACCTTGAGTTTTCCCCTCTCAGACCTTCATTGTCCCTCCCTTCAGAACAAGAATGGAGTGAAGGTTAAGTTTATCTGGGCATTTGGGCTTTAAGTGCTCTCTGCCAGAGAGTGCCTGCCTTTCTCCTACCCCTTGAATGAGAGTTGCTTCTTTCCAATGCTTAATCACAAGCCATGTTTTACTTCCTGGTCACCCCAGGGAGCAAAACCCAGGAGTTCCTCTTCATAAAGAATGCTATCTTTATGAATTCTCCTTTGAAGGTGGAAAGAATTGATGAGATAGGTATATGACAAATGACCAGACTCCAAGGCTGCTTATCTTTTTCATTGTTGTGGTTCTTTGAAGAGAAAAAAAAGAAAAAGAAAAAAAAGTCTCTTCACAGAGAACAATGCAGGATATAGTTTAGTGGTACTTGACCCAACCTCTCTGGAGGGCCAATTGCAATTTCCAGGTATAAATACTTTTCTTTTTTTTTTTTTGGTTTTTAAATGAAGTATTCCTAGGCATCAGCTTTGGTTTTCCCCCCTTTGCTCCCATCTCAGAAACAGTTTACAATCTCAATACTAGAAGGCAGAGCTGAAACTCTAGGTGGAACTTCCTTTGTTAGGCAGGGCTGTATTTGGTCTCTGAGGCACTTTATACCAAGTCATTATCAGGACTCTTTTGTAAATGATTGTGCTTGAGAAAAGCAAAAAATTGATTCAAAAATTTGCTCAGTCCTTTAAGATATTCCTAAATTCTGATATTTTAAATTAATTAGCACATGAATTTAAATTAAGCAGCTTTATAAGCTAGAATAGAAACTTGAGAGGAAATAGAAAGTTGGTGTTGGTGTACCTCAGTTTCCACATCTGTACAATAATTAATAATGACTAGCATTTATATGGCACTTTAAGGTTTACATTGTGCTCTACAAATGTCATCTCTTTTATACTCACAACAACCACAGGAGAGATATGTGCTATTATCCCTTTTATTTTACCGATGAGAGTACTTAGACCAGCAGAGGTTAAGTGACTTGCCCAGGATCACAGAGCTGAATAAGTGTGAAAACTGGACTCCAACTTAGATCCTCCTGACTTGGGGTACATTGCTCCATCTAGCTGCCTAATATTTTCACTACATATGTTACAGAGCTAGTATTGTAACTGTAAATCCCCACAGGAATTTGAGCGGACAGTATTAACGTGTATAATAGCAGCATTTTGGCTCCATTATTTAACTTGGACTTCCTTACAGTCATGTAAAATATGATATGTGTACTGTTTTTACTGTTTTTCACATGCTTACCCTTAAGGATTGCTCATAGTTCTTATTTACCTTCATGGCCCCTCCACCCCAGAGGAGAGGCTGAAAGGAGCCATTAACTGGAGTTTCCCCTACTCTCCGTTCTTCCTCTTTTGATGCATCTTTTGCCCTACAGTCTTCTTTCACATTTCTCTCTCAGTGTGTCATTGAGAACATTTGGATTTTCTGATTGGTCTGTTCATTAGCAATTGTTTGCTGTTTAGTCAGTCATAACCCTGTGACATTTAAATTTCAGAATGAGACACATTCTGTATCTGACACAGTTTATAACAATACTTCTGAGAAAAAAGTTCAGAGAAATTTGTTCTGAGTAATTTGTTGTAGTGATTCACCACAAAGGAATGGTGCTCAAGAATGAAAAGGTTATTAATAGCTGTGCGTCTTATCCGTGTGTTGTGAATAGAGGAGGAAACACAAAACCTGTTGTCTTAACTAGCATCCAGCACAAAGCCTTGCCCATAGCAGGAGCTTAATAGATGTTGACAGAATTGAATTGACAAAGATTTTACATTAAAATGTTAATGCCCATTTTACTTGAGAATCCTATTGCCATAGCTAATATTAGTTCACCATTAAAAATGAAGTAGACTACTATATAATTTAGTTCTTTTTTTTTTTGACAAGCTCAATTTTAAAGACCAACTGCTCCAAGTACAGGATAAAGTAAGTGCAGCCAGATAAAAAGTTGTGTGCCAAAAGCTATGGGTTTTTGAGACCTACAAACTCAATGTGAGTCAACGATGTGATGTGGCAATCATACCAGCTAATGTATTATCTTAGACTGCATTCAATTAAATCCAGTAAACATTTATTAAGCACCTATTATGTGCCAGGTGCTATACTAAGCACTGGGGATACAAATACGAAAAAAAAAACCCCAATTCTTTCTGCTAGGGATACTGGAGTTGAAAAAGACTGAGTTTCATGCAGATGGGAAATGGAGCGAGCTGGAAGCATTAATGAGACTGTTGTTGTTGTTCAGTCATGTCTGACTCTTTGTGACCCTGTGAACCAACTGTCCGTGGGGTTTTCTTAGCAAAGATACTAGAGTGGCTTGCTATTTCCTTCTCTAGTTTTATGCAGGCAGGGGTTAAGTGATTTGCCCAGGGTCACACACCTAGTAAGTGGTTGAGGTCATACTTGATCACTGGTCTTTCTGACTCCAGGCCCAATACTCTATCCACGTAGCTGAGATACAGAGTCATAAGAGATGAGAGCCCCATTGTATTTGGCTATGGCCTATGTCTGTAAAATTATGTTAAAATATGAGCATTTTATTTTAGGAAGGACACTGCCCCAAGAAAGGCAGGTAGAATGGTGAAGAGCCTTGAAGTCATGTTGGAGAAACTGGGAGATGCTTAGAAGATTTGGTGTAAACAGCATTTCTATCTTCAAGTGACTGGGGGGCTATCAGGTGGGATAAGAAGGACTAAATTTGCTCAGGACATATATAAACAGTGAGTAGAAGTTGTAAAGGGGCAGATTTTGGCTCAATGTAAGGAAAAATGCCCTAAGAAATGAGAGATATCATGAAGCAACCTGTCACTAGAGATCTTCAAGTAGAGACTGAGAACCAGGCAGCGAGGGGTATTGTAGCAGAAATTATAGCTCAGTTGTGGGTGGATCAAAATGACCTTTGATGTTAACCAATCTAAAAGTATTTATTAAGCCCCTACTAAGTGCTGGGTAGGCAGTTAGGTAGCAGAATAGATAAGGTACCAGGCCTGAAGTCAGGAAAATTCATCTTCCTGAGTTCAAATCTGACCTCAGACACTTACTAGCTGGGTGACCCTAGACAAGTCACTTAACTTGTTTGCTTCAGTTTCCTCATCTGTAAAATGAGCTGGAAACGGAAATGGCAAAGCATTCCAGTATCTTTGCTAAGAAAACTCCACATGGGTTCAAGAAGAGCTGGACATCACTGAAATAACTTGAACAAACAAAAAGTGCTAGACACAGGGGGAATATAAGTACAAAGAATGAAACAATCCCTACTAGCAAGGGGCTTCCAGCTCTGACATTGTGCAGCTCTGTGCAATTCTGTAAACGTGATCTAGTCTCAGAAAACATTTAGCAAATAGCCTTTGCCTCCATGCTCCACCCACACAAAACCCAAAATGAACTACAAAAAGAAAATAGAAGCCAGTGACTCTCAACAACCCAACCTTCTTTCAGCTCTGTGAGTTTTTTCTCCCATATGTTATCTTTGCCTTTCCAATGTGACAATTTTCTTTTTAAATTGCTTGATCATATGTTTTCACTTTGCAGAGTCTTAAAAACTGGTACCGTAGCAAAGTGTAATGAGTTTAGAGTGAAGAACTTCTGAATTTAGTTGATTTTCAACTCAGATTCACCTAATGAAACATTAAGATGATACATTCTTACTATCTTCATTAAAATCTGGAGTGTAATAAATAGCCAGGGGTATAAACACCATTTTTAGTACCATCTTACAGTCCAAATGTCAGGGAATGAAGTGGGAGAATAGTGTCTACTCCTTAAAACCTATGAAACTATGAGATCTTATTTACAGAGAAAACTCAAGACACAATTAACTCAAAACTTCAGACATTATATAGTAGAAGTGGGGAGTGGTATGAGTGTATGATGTATTTACTCAGAAATATGAGTTGAATAAATAAGGATTTATCATTCTCTGATAGATACCTCACTCTGATAGCCTAGCATCTTTAATTTTTGTGTAAATATAAAGGAATATTAAAGAGTGCCGTTGACCCCAAGGTGACTATTCAGAAGAAGCTTCTTATAGCAGAGTCTCCTGATTTATACAACCTAATCTGAGCAAAGAAAGAATTTTCTCTTAAATTTGTTGACTTAACAGTTGGTAAAGGCTACCTCCTGGAAGTGTTCCCTTGCAGGACAATGAATATGTTGTAACTAGCACATAGCATGTGGAGCTTCTGCCAGCTTTCCAGAATGAAAGGTAAAAACTGTCATGTTTTTAAAAGAACAGAAATAAGAGTGTTTTGCATATGACCTTTCTCCCTCTCCCTCCCCTCCCCTTTCTGCTTCCCCTCTCCCTCCTTCTTCCCTCCTAAGAATAGCAATGAAAAGAAAAGATTTTAGGGGTAGACAGGACCTTTGAAAACAACTAGTCCAGAGGTTATTTTTAATCTGAAGTTTGCAAACTTTTAAAAACTATTTGGATAACTATTTCACTGTAATTGGTTTTTTTGCTATAAGCTTGTATATTTTATTTTATTCATTTAAAATCATTCATCTGAGAAAGGGTTCCATAGACTTCATCAGACTGCCAAAAGTGTCCATGACAACATACAAACAATTAAGAACCCTTTATCTACTCCTGTCTCCTCATATTTTAGATTAGAGAAGATAACATTAGATGATAATGATTATATAATAATAGGCATGACGGAAAGAATACTGGCTCAGAATTCAGAAGAACTGGATTCAAATTCTGCTTCTGACATGTTGAACATGTCACTTACCTTCCTTGGGCCACAGGCCAGTTTCCTACTCTGTAAGATGAAGGGGATAGAATATGCACAAAGACTAGAATGACATAAATAGAACAATAACAACACAAATAACCCTGAAACTGAATGGTGTGTAATTGTAATAATCAAGGTTGGCCTAGAAGAAGAGATGAGAAGATAGATCTCCCTCCATTCTTGAGCTATGGGTGTGGGATGGGTCAGTTGGCTTTACCCAACTGTTTTTTTTTTTTCATTCTTAGTTATAAGAGATGGGTAGGGAAGGGTGGAAGGATCCATTTGGGGGAAAAAGGATTGTTAAGACAAAAGGTGGCCATTTTTTAAAGAAGGAAGGTTAGACATGATGGCCCCTGAAGCCCCTTCTAGCTCCATCTTAATGATTCTGATCCAGTAAAATCTATTTTCTCCCTTATTAAAAAAAATTGAAAGGAAGATGTAATTAATCTCTTCTTGCCCTCTACTTCTATTGCTGATTCAATAGTGTAGTAGTTCAGTGAACAAGAGACTCTGAAAGATAAAAAGCATTTTCCAGAGCATCTACTACAACCACATTATTTTGTGGAGAAAGAAACAGAGGTCCAGAGCCATTCATTTACCTATTCATGGTAACACAGATAACTGAGCCTGGTTGGAGGAAAATAAGGGTTAAAACCAAAAAACACTGACCTGATTAAGCACCAACAGATTCTTGCTTCTCTTAAGGTGCTCAGACCACAAATTACTTTTCTTCCTTTTATATTTATTACTCCAGCCATCCTCAAATAATCACAATATGTCAGGGGCGACCAGGTGGCTCAGCGAGTAAGAGCACCGGCCCCAGTGTCCGGATGACCTGGGGATCGAATCCGGGATCAGATACTTAGCACCACACCCAGAAATAACCGGCTGTGTAACCTTGAGCAAGTTACTTAACCCCAATTACTTTAAAAAAAATAATCACAATATGTTTCCGTAATGGAGAGACACAATTTCAAATTGTCTCAGGAAATAGCAGTATACAGCATCTTAAGAAGAGCTTTACTTGTAAACTGGAGAAACCAGTTTAAGTATCAGAGAGGATCAGCCAAGATTTCTAGTCCTTTAGGGTTTTTATGAGATGGGGGAAGCATGTTAAAATTAATTGAAAGGAACCCTTAATTCTTGACTGACTGAGGTGGAGAAAAAAAAATCTATTAGAATTTGGGAGAAGGTATCTCCCAAGGTATACAGTCAGGGAGGTGGAGAGAAGAGGCATCTTTCCAAGGAAGTCTGATAAATGAAGGATGCCTATTTTTCTTTGAGCATTCCTGTTCCCTGTGGATATTTCTAGAGCATTAGCTAACTCCCATAAAAGATGAAATTATCTCCATTTGAGAGAAAGTTGATTGCTTTCCTTTTCTTCATCCTTAATTTTACATTTAGAACAATGCAAGACAACAAACATTTCTTGGATGCTTACTCTGTGCAAAGCACTGTCCTCAGGCTTGGGTGAGCTGTATAGCTCTTAAGAGAACCACTCTCTTTCAAAAGGTTACATGCCCAAGGATCCTTAAAAAATTAGCAGCTTCATTTCCCTATATATTTTTTTTTAATAATACAGTTCCTCTGTGTTTAGCTGATTAGCACAAATTAAATTCCATGCAAAACCCATCCTAAGTATTAACATTCTATTACAGTTTACAAAATTCACACAATTGCTGTAAAGATACTTTTATGCCAGTGAGGGGGGGAAAGAGATACTTTAGTTCTATTCTGAAAGATCAGTTGAATTCTAAAGTCCCTACTTAATAGAATCAGTCATGACTCCTCATTTCATAGCAGGGAGTAGAGATAACCAAATCCACTTTGGCCAGAATGTACCTAACAGGCTTATTAACTGTTTTACTCCTCTAAACTTGGTCAATACCCTGGTTGTAAGATGGGAGAGTAGAAAATGATCAGTCAAAAAGTATTTATTAACTACTTTCTATGTGCCAGACCCTATACAGAGCACTCTGGATAAAACGAAGTGAAAACATTTGTCTCCCTCAAAAAGCTGACATTACAATGTGTGTGGGGGGGGGGGGAGGGGGGAAGACAGGGTACAGAAGAAAGGCCTAGTTCTACTCTCAGAATCCCAGAATCCCAGAGTTGACAGGAACCCCAAAGGTCAACTTTACCTTCAACAATCTTCAGTACCCCTTCATTGAACTCAAGAGGTGGAGAAGTAATTCTTTTCTTTCTTTGCCAGTATGGTCTCTGAATTCCATGCTTTCAGAAGGAATATTCTAGTTTTCTAACAATGTTCTTGTATTGGTGGAAAGGTTTCTCTCACGTGCTTCCATCTTGAAATGGATCTATTTCTCCCTCCTCCTAATCCAGAGATTATTCAAGGGCTATTACCAGTTGACTTAGCCTGTCTCCACTTGTGCTTTTTCTCATGGCTAGGACCAGATTGGTGCTAGAGAACCAAACTCAAGAGACATCTATAGAACTCTTGGACTGAAATGATCAGATATCCTAGAAAAGGTAGAAAAGAGTCTCTTTCTGGAATATGATCTTCATGAAGTATAAATAGTTTAAATCTAGGCCTGTCTTACAGAAATCAGGGCATTTAGGTCCCATCATCCTTGTCCAAAGAAATCTTATTGATGTGAAATATTTTGGTCTATTTTAAGTGAGACCAATTTGTGAAGAGATTTTGTCATGGACTGCTCAGTGTCCAGCACTTAAGCATGACCAGAGACGTAAATAAGAAATGACCAGGCCATGTGGGTAGTTCAAGGAAGAATGATGAACTCCATTTATTGATTCTTAGTACAAAGTTTTTATAGAGCAAATGAGACAAAGGAATAGGACTTGAGTATTCTTATCATTACCTTAGTCTGTTATATCCTGGAAGTAGCACAGAATAGATAATTTGATAAAGATTTGTTATCTAGGAGACTAAAGTCTTAGGGTAAGACTGATCTAGGCCTCAGGTATCTGCTAATGCAGCCGAACTCATAAACAGATACAACTGAGAGCAAACTTCAAAGCCAAAGCTGCAATCCTCAAAAGACATCACGTTTACAGCTGACCACCCAAAGATATCTGAGGGCGGAATCAAATATTTTAGCTCTTAATAACTAAAATCTTGGAGTATAGCCTATTGATCTCAGAACTCAAGTAACATCCTTATAAGTGTAACCTATAACAAAGAACTCAGGAGCTAACTTAACAAAAAAGTTGCATCTCAAAAAGATTCTTGTTTTAAAGTCCACTATTAGGATTTAATGTCTGAGTCCTGAACCAGGCCTCTTTGGCTCCCCACAAGATAGAAACTTTCAAATTCCAGAAACCTAAGGACCAGACCCTTCTTCAAAAATCACAAACTGGCTCAATTCCAAGTGCTTAGCCTATCTAATTTTGATCAATATGGTTAGGTATAATATTGCTTTAGAGATACCACTTGGTTTAAGCTGTCCATCAGGATCATAGGATTTAGAGCTGGAAAATCCTTGACTGAAAGAACTTAGAGCTGGAAGAGACTATAAAGATCATCTAGACCTTGGATAACCAGGGGTCCTTATTGGGGTCCATGGACCCTCAAGGGGTCCTATGGATAACTCAACAAACACTTATTAAGTGCTTACTATATGTTAGGCATTGTGCTAAGTACTGGAGATACAAATAGAAGCAAAAAAGGAAGATATGGGGTGGCCAGGTGGCACAGTGAGTAAGAGCGCCGGCTCAGAGTCGGGAGGACTGGGATCGGTTCTGGCCTCAGATACTTAACACCCACACAAAATAACAGGCCGTGGAACCTTGGGCAAGTTACTTAACCCCAGTTGCTTTAAAAAAAAAAAAAGGAAGACAGTCCCTACCTTAAAGAGTTTACATTTTAATATGAGGACGATGCTCAAAAAGGGCACTGAAAAGTAGGTTGGGGGAGGGGAACGGGAAGAGAAGAAAACTAATGGTAAAGTCCAGAGAGTTAGAAGTAGCAACCAAAGAGGAATAAAGGGTGGCTGGCCTGAGCCCTTTCTCAAAATGATTTCTAGGAGAAACACCTTGAACCAATGGGTGAAGAAATGCTCCAGGGTGAGAAGACTACAGGGAGTAAGGGAAGTTCAAAGGTACAAAGCAACCATGATAGTGCCGTTCAATTCCAGGGAATGACCTTGGCTTGGAAAAACAAATTACATCTTTATTTTTACTAATTTCTGAGTGAAATTTAGCATTTCCTTCTATTATGCATATAGGCAATATTATTCTGAGAAGGGGTCAATAGATCTTATCAGATTGCATCAATGACACAGAAAAGGTTAAGAAGTCATTATCTATACCAACCCTTTCATTTTACTAGTATTGAAACTTAGGCTCAGGACATTTAAATGACTGGCCTGAGGTTTAGGTGGGACTTAGGACAGAGTTTTTGATGGAGGTTGGTTGTTCCTGTATTGTTGGAAGGCCAGTGAGAGTGATGGATACTAATTGAGCATTCTATTATCTGGGATAGGAGAGATCGCATATTGGAAGGCAGTGAGTAATGAGCCACAATTCCCAAAAACGCTAGTTGGTAGCCTGAGAGGCATCTCCTATAAGTATGAGGGGAGAGACATGTCTAGTTCTTGTGTCATTCAAAATCTACCTATAATAATCTTCAGCAGATATATTCTAAGTCACCAGTCCCTACTTTATAGGCACTCTGGAAACATTTGGGGCACTTAGGTGGCGAAGTGGATAGAATACCAGACCTGGAATCAGGAAGACCTAAGCCCAAATCCAACCTCAGACACTTACTAGCTGTGTGACCCTAGGCAAGTCACTTAACCCTCTTTGCCTCAGTTTCCTCATCTGTAAAATGAACTAAAGAACAAAATAGCAAACCTTTCTAGCATTTTTGTCAAGAAAACCCCAAATGGTGTCACAAAGAATCAGACATGACTGAAAAACAACTGAATAACAAAAGAAACACTTGAAACAATTTGGTTAACAAATGCCACGTAGCAAAGTAACCTGATCTTGAATGGCCATAGCCCAAGGTTCCATGACAAGCTGACAAAAAAAGAGCCCCTTTGTCTTATTAAAAAATTATAGTCATGGCTTAAACACATTTGAAAAGGTCATGAGTTAAGTCAAGGTCTAGTGAAGAGGTAAGAGGTTCCTAACAACTGTATGGAAGGAGGAATCTAAGGAACCAGGATATGGGCTATAAAGAGAAGAGATCTAGAATTCTGTTCTCTTTTGGGGTGGAGACATGGTCTTAACTGAAAGGCTTATCTGAAGTGTTTTGGAATGCTCTTTAAGTGGGGCAGGGTGAAGGTAAGGGGAAGAAGCGAATGATTTTCACTTGATTTTTGTGCTTACATAGTTGATAGTCAGTAAACATCTATTAAGCACTCACTGTATGCCAAGCACTGTTGCTTAGCATGTTAAAGAAAAGCAAATAGCAGTCCTGCCCTCAAGGGGCTCACATTCTAATGAAGAAGATAATAAGCAAACAAAAATGTACAAACAGGTTATGTGCAGGATAAATTTGGAATAATTGACAAAGAGAAGGCACTAAAAGTAAGCAATCTAGGGAAAAGCTTCCTGCAGAAGGCAATATTTTAGCTAGAGTATGTTTGAAGAACACCCAGGAGGCTGGCTCACTCTATCAAAGAGTTTGGTGAATAGACTTGGAGTCTGGAAGACTTGATTTCAAGTCCTGCTTCTGATATTTACTACCCATGTGACCCTGAGCAAATCATTTAACCTTCAAAGTTAAAGTGCTCCAAGGCAGCTCCATAGGACTAATAAGCTGTCATTGGTGGAAAGAATTCCCCACACTGAAGAAGTCACAGATACTTATAATTACCCTGTCCCTAGCAAAGGGCCTTCCAAATTTTGTCATTATTGTGATCCAGACCTTTGATTTAATCACTTTGGGGAAACTATCTGGTATGGAAATTCCCTCCACATCTCTTCTGTAACTTATGGTCTTAGAAAGTTCTCTAGGGAACTAAGAGTTAAAGGGACTCATCCATGGTCACATAGCTAGTATGTATCAGAGGCTAGGCTTGATTCCAGCCCTTCCTAAGTAAAAGGTCGACCCTCTACCCACAGTACCATACTGCCTCCAAATAAGCATTTAATAAATGCTTGTTGAGTGGAATGGAAGGCAATTTGGTGACCTTGGGGAGGATAAGGATTATGATGGGGACTCGATTTACCTAGTACTTTAAGGTATAAAAAAAACTGTTGGGTCAAACGTATTTGTATTTCCTAAAAGTAAAGTTGTTTCTCTCGTTTATTTCTTTTATATTTCGGAAGGATAGGACTCAGCATTGTTGGCCTTGTCTCATTTGTACTGCATTATTCCTGGATGGAAACAGGCAGAAATGCCCAAGCCCCGTTGTGAATGTTTTTACATTACTGAAACACCTCCCACTACCCTCACCCCGACCCTCACAGTAACCTTCTTGGCCAAAAGAGGACCAATCTCTGCTAGTTTCATTTCCTCCTCTTGCTTGCTGCAAATCAATGGGTAAAACATTTCTTCCTGTTTTCTTCTATGCTTAATGATTGTTTTTTAGGGAAAAAAATCTACTGGTTTCATTCAGATGCCAAAACATCCGTACTTTTTCATGCTCTCTGCTCAAAAGACCTGTGTAGCAGGGAGTCTGTGACCCTTCGCCCTAAAGGGCATGTAACCCTACTGGGCTCAGCCCTAATGAGATGAGAGGCAAAGACATGTGGGCCACCTAAGAGAAGAGGAGGGTCACTGTACATTTCAGTGTCCTGTATATTCACTGGAACAGATCACCTGGGATGAAGAAAAGAAGGTAAATGGTATACACCCATATGCCACCACAAAACTAGATACCACACACAAGCCTCTGGTTGCCAAAAGGGGAAAAAAAAGTTTCAAATTCCTATTCGATTTCCTCTCTCTGTGTTGACTCTGAAAACAAAGCTGAAATTCTCTCTGAAAAAAAATTTTTTTTATCTTTTCTTTGTTATGTTTTAGAAGAAGAGGTGGGCGGGAGAATTCAGAAACCTAGAGTAACAGCCACTACAGAAAAACAAACCCACAAAAGCTGTCATTTGCTCAAAGTGAGAAAATGCAGCGTGTCACACTGCACAACCCATGTAGGCATGGATGATGGAGAAGCATCATGATGAGTTTTCAAGTTGACATCACCTAATTCTTTAAAGAAGGAGGAATTTTTGGCAGTCGCCATCAAAGTGCCCAGACCTTGATTATGGCTCAAGACATCAAAGAACTAGATAGTGCCCTATTTAGGAATGGACAAATGTCCCATGGCAGGGAGGGGAGAGAAGACTATGAAATATCTCCTTCTCAGATACTCTCAGAGATTTGTTCAGAAGGGATGGACCAGGTTAGGACCTAGGAAGGGATCCAACTTTGACAAGTCAGCAGATAAAAATCTTTATTGAAGTTTTTCAGTCAATCAGCAAACATTTTTATAAGGTACCTACTATAGAGTAGTTCTAAGTTGTGGAGGATGCAAAGAAAAATGAGAATTGGTTCCTACCCTCAAGGATCTTACATTCTAATGGTGGAAATGACTTAACTGAGTTCATCATACAAGAGATGTACAGAAGATCATCTGAAAGGGAAGGCAGTAGCATCTGGGGGTGGGGGAGAAGGGACTGGAAAAGGTCATTTAAAGAAGGTTCAGTATGTTGTTTGTCTTTTGAAGAGAACCAGTGGCATCAGGAGGATAATGTCTTGACTTATGGGTAAATTAGATTTAAGTGAGGCAGGATTGTGCAAAGTCATCAGCCTCACTCTCTTCTCCAGAATCATTCTGAGTCCAGTGGCAATACAGGTCGGGAAGGCTAGAGATGGCCCCACAAGCAGTGGGAGACCTTGGCGTTTTTAAGCTAAGGTCTTTGTCAGGTATGTTTGTCTGAGGCAACACCCGTTTATTAGTTAAAGGCTAATTAAGAATTGAAGATAAAGATGGCCTACTTTGCCTTCACAAAAGAATCAGTAAGGAAGGGGAAGACCCTCAGAGTTTCTGGTCAGAGCAGAAATAGTTGCTATTTACACTCACTCTGAGCCATCAAAACCCAAACAATGAACAAGTGAGGCTTAGGCTGGGCCTATTATTGGCCAATCAGTGAGATTCAGAGTGATTTGGGTTTAAAGGCATAGTCAAGTAGCTCCATTTCAATCTCAGTGGGCTTTATCAATATGAGTTAAACCTGGAAAGAATCAGAAGTAGTGGAGGTGAGGGAACAAGGACAGGTAGGAGGCATGGGGATAGGAGGCCAGGAGATATGGCCTTGGAAGGTTATGTTTGAGGAATTGCAAGAAGATCAACTTGTAGGTTGTAGAGTGTGAGGAGGGGGGTGAAATGTTGTAAGAATGGAAAAGAAGGAAGGGGCATGGTTATTAAAGAGAATTAAATGCCAAATAGATCCTGGAGGTTAGGAGGGAACCACTGGAACTCAAAAAGCAGGGGGTGACATGGTACATCTACACTCTAGAAGAATCCCTTGGGCAGTTGAGTCAGGGATAGACTGGAAGTGGGGAAGGATTTGAGGGAAGGAGACCAGTTAGAAGGCTATTTCGGTAATCCAGGCTGATGAGGACCCAAATGGATTATGGCTATATAAACACAGAGGAGGGAGTGTACAGGAGAGACATAGTGAAGGAATGTGTAGGGAGAGCCACTGTCACAAACAACGTGACATAGTGGGTAGAGCGCTGGATTTGTAGTCAGGTAGACTTGGGTGCAAATTCAGTTTTAGCCATTTGCTAGTTGTGTGGCTATGGATGAGTCATCATTGTCATATGGACAGCTAAACTGTCTGAGCCTCAGTTTCTACAATGGTAAAGTGAGGATAACAATAGCACCCATCTCATATTGTTTGTTTTAAAGATAAAATAGGACCATGAATATAAAATTGACTAGCACTTACTAGCTGTATGACCCTGAGCAAGCCATTTGACTATTAACTGTCTGTTTCCTGATCTGTAAGATGGGAACAATAAGAGCCCCTACCTGCTGTTGTTGTTGCAAGGATAAAATAAGACAATATTTGTAAAGAGCTTTACAGACCTTAAATCACTATGTTCGTGCTGTGTCATAATCACTGCTGGTATGAAAGCACTTTGTAAATAGCAGCTATTATTATTACTTGAAGTCAGAGGACTTTCATTCTAGCCAGCTTGGGGCTGCTCAGTCCATTCTAGAATTTCAGGCCAGGATAAAAGGCCTCTCACTCAGTGTCAGTTTTTCTTCTTAGTCTTTCCCCTTTGGTTTGTTGTTGTTGAGCTGTTTCAGTCACGTCTGACTCTTTGTGACCCCATTTAGGGTTTTCTTGGCAAAGATACTGGAGTGGTTTGTCATTTCCATCACCAGTCCATTTTACAAATGAGGAAACTGAGGCAAACAGGGTTAAGGGACTCACCAGCAATCACACAACTAATAAGTGTCTGAGGCAGCATTTGAACTCACAAAGATGAATTCAGGATGGATCCTTCACCACCTAGCTACCCAAGTCAATGTACACTGCCCCAAAACCAACAGGCCTATCTAATTATCACCTCTCCCAACCCAACCATTCCCTGTGTCTAACACTTCCTGCTGCTGAGAACCAAGGAAACCTAGACCAGGGGCAGGGAACCTGGGGCCTCTGTAGTGGCCCTTTGAGTGAAACTTCAAGTTTGGAATCAAAGGGTCGAATTTGAGGACCTAGAGGGCTACATGTGGCCTGGAGGCCACAGGTTCCCCACCACTGGCCTGGACATTCCACTTTGAAAGATGATCCCTTTTCTGTCCCAATAGCATAAATATCCCAATCTGGTTGAAAGGTTTGACTTTCCTCTTGGACACCAACACTGAAGGCTTGCCAGCTGCTGGGACTCCCCTGAGGGGAAGCAATCCTCTTCTCCCAAATTGCAGTGTTCCATACCAGTCTCAGACTCTTGTAATGGAAAGCAATAAAGCAGCTCAGGGCTTTAAGTGTGCCGTCAAGCAGTGGCTTTACTTACACAGCTGTACAAAGATACATAAGGAGCCTGACTTCTGGTAGGTCGGGGTTCCATTGTCTGCAAAGGAATGGTGGGTAAGCCGTCGCAGAGGTGATCCCAGGGGAGGTAAACGTCCTTTCCTTCAGGTCTGAGGGGCAAGCAAGGCAACCTCTCCTTTCCAGATGAGTGCCTGACTGAGGACCTGCACCTGAGCCCCAGATCACCCACCTGGGGGCAAGAGGGAGGAGGGGCATTCCTTATCAGCCTTTGGCAGCTGTACTGTGTTTAAGTTTTGGCCTGCAGCACCAGTACACCAACTCTTGTCAAGTCTACCTCCACAAGATTGCACACCCATCCTCATTCCTTCACTCACACAGCTGCTTCCTGACTTCAAGCCCTTTAGCAAATCTTACTGTAATTATTGCAATAATTTCCTAATTGGTCTCCATGCTTCAAATCTCTTCTCTTTCCAAGCCATCTTCCACACAGTTGCCAAAATGATGTTTTTAAGGCACAGGCCCAGTTGAGTCACTTCCCTGCTCAATAAACTCCAATGACCCCCTATTACTTTTAAGATAAAATATGAACTCTTCCTTTTGACAATTAAATCCCCTAAAAATCTGGCTACTACCTAACTCTCTTTTGGGGAGCTGAGTGGTACTGTGGATAGAGTCCCAGGCCTAGAGTCAGGAAGACTCGTCTTCCTGGGTTCAAATCTGGCTTCAGATACTTATTAGCTGTGTGACCCTGGGCAAGTCACTTCACCCTGTTTGCCTCAGTTTCCTCTTCAGTAAAATGAGCTGGAGAAGGTAATAGCAAATCATTCTAGGATCTTTGCCAAGAAAACCCCAAAATGGGGCCATGAAGAGTTGAATGTGACTGAACAACAAACCTACCTCTCCAGGCCTGATTATATATTATTCATCTTTTTGTTCTAGCCAAACTTAGTGTCTTCTCGTGTAATACTCTGTCCCATATCCTTGTGCCTTCCCACAGGTTGTCCTCCATTCCTGGAATGTACTCCCTCCTCACTTCTGACTCAGAATTCCTAGTTTCCTTGAAAGTTCACTCAGTTCAAATACCACCTTCTACATGCGATCTTTCAGGATGCCTGTCTAAGCTGCTGGTGCCTCCCCCCTTAGTCCCCCCCAAAAATACCTTGCATTAATTCTATATGTGTATATACTATCTCCCCAATAGAATATTAACTTCTTTAGGGAAGGGACTATTTGATCCTGTCTTTGTTTTTTCAGTGCCAATGACATAGTAACTACTTAAATGTCTGTTGATTGAATGATTGATTGACTGATTCACCCATGCTGAGACTGGATTGTAGTTTCAGATGGATTGTCTTTCCTGTCTGATCATGGAGGAATCAGCTCTCAAAGGGCAAGGTCCTGTTTGGTGAAGGGTGATCTTGCCATCCTCACCATGGACTCTTCATCTTCTGTCAACCCAGTTGTACCCCAGAGTGAGGACAGAGGTCCAGGTGCCAGGACTCTGATAAGATGAGCAAAAGTTCCAGCGTAGAATTTCTGCATACTAGAGTCCACATGAAATCCACAGGACAAGCTCAGCCAATCATCCTACTTGGAGCTCAGTCAGCCATCTTACAAGTACTTCCTTACATAGACAAATGAATGAATGATATTGATTCTTTTCATTCCCTTTTTATTTTTTCTTTCCTGGGGTTTTTGTTTTGTTTTAAGCAATTGGATACCTATATAAATTTAGGGTCCATGCAGTCTGAAATACACTGAGGTCAAGTTTCTCATGGATGTCAATAGTTTCTTTCCATGGAACACTGAAAAAAGTATTGGACTTGGAATCAGAAGACCTACATGACAAGTCTGACTTTGCTCCTACCTGTATCATCTTGGGAAAGTCATGTAACCTCTGGGCCTCAGTTTCCTCATGTGTAACATGAGAACCTTAGATAAAGTAATTTCCACATTGCCTTCCAGCTCTGAATCTGTAATCCTAAAATCCCTCATCCCATTTTCCTTTTCATCACAATCTTCCAGGTTTGTTTTTTTTTCTTTCCATGTTTTCCTCTCTAGATCAAATAGCTAGACAGCTAGGCAGTAGTGATTGGCTTGAAGTTGGGAAATTTTGAGTTTAGAAAATGCCTCAGATATTCACTTTGCTCTGAACAAGTCAGATTCAGTTTCTTCCTTTGTAAGATGGTGATGATAATAATAGTACCTAGCTAGGTGGCACAGTGGCTAGAGCACATGCCTGGAGTCAGGAAGACTCATCTGAGTTCAAATCTGGCCTGAGATAGTTACCAGCTGTGTGACCCTGGGGCAGTCATTTAACCCTGTTTGACTCAGCTTCCTCATTTGTAAAATGAGCTGGAGAAGGAAATGGCAAACCACTCCTGTATCTTTGCCAAGAAAATCCCAAGCAGGGTCACAGAGTCAGACATGACTAAACAACAACTGAACAACAGAAACCCCACTGGGTAGTTGTGAGCATCAAATGACAATGTATAAAATGCTTTGCATACTGTATGAATTCTGGCTCTTATTAGTATTACCAACATCACCATCTCCCTCCTGGGGAGAAGCATCCGTACTGGTACATCCCTGTCTACACCTAGATCAGATGAATGATCTTTTCTGTTCATTTCATTCCTTATGGCCCATGAAAGAAGGACCAGAACCAAGGTCATGAGTGGTCCCACTCAGTTCTTAAGTCCTTGTTGTTGTTTTAATTCAATTTACCAATAAAGCTTTCCTCTAAAAAAAATCCCAGAATCTAAGAACCCAAAGGAATGTAAGAAACCGAGAAGACTGGAAGTAGTCTGTTACAGTGTAATTGTACTGCCATTTGTAGATGTCAAATCATGCCTTTTGTTGGAAATAGATTTAATTAATTGAAGACAATTGAAACAACTGATAGAAAACCATGGAAAGCAATGTGGTTACAACAACTTAAAGGGAAGAAGACTTTATCAGCACTCAGTTAGTGTTTATCACTTATTTGCATCAAACCTGGTTCAACCACCTCCAGGACTGTGGACAAATCATGTAACCTCTGGACTTCAGTTTCCTGCTCTGTGAAATGACAAGGTTGTGCCAGATGAACCCTGAAGTCCATTCCAGATGTAAAAACAGCAGCATCAGCAAGCATCTGCATAGCACTTTAAGGTTTACAGAAAGGCTTGCAGTTATTATCTCATTTGAGCTTCATAACAACCCTGGGAGACAGGTGCTATTATTATCCCCATTTTACAGTTTGTCTGAGACAGCACCCATTCAGGGATTAGGACTAGGTAAAAAATGGGACCAAAAAATGTCCTCTATTACCTACTCAAAAAAAAAATCAACCTGGGAGGATAAGACCCTCAGGGTTTCTGGCCAGATCAGAAACAATTGCTATTTATGTTCACTCTGAGCCATCAAAATCCAAACACTCACTATGATGAAGTAGAAAAGAAAGGGGAGCCTGAATAAGTATGTTGTAGAGGTAAAATAAGGCTAAATTATAATACATTAATAAGTGCAACATATAATTAATATGATATCACAAATGTCAGGATGAAGAGTTTAAGCTTGAGCCTATAGGCAATGAGGAACATTTGTAGTTTGAGTAGGAAAGTGACATGAAGACAGTGGTGGTATAGAAGCTGAAGACCAGGAGGTCTTTTAGGAAATTTTTAAAGAATTTCTGCCAAAGAGAATGGAGAGGAAGGAGCAAATCTTAAATATTTTAAACAAAAAATTAATGACAGTAATTACCATGAAAGATGGAAGAGGGAATAACAATAACAGCTATTATTTCTGTGATACTTTAAGGTTTACAACTTTTACTTTATAGTATTTCATCTGATCCTCACAAGAATCCTGTGAGGGACGTGCTATTATTATCCCCATTTTACAGAAGAAGGAACTGAAACATAAAAAGATGGAGTGATTAGTCCAGGGTCACACATCTAATAATTGTCTCAGGCAGGATTTGAACTCAAATCTCTCCTCTCCTGTTCTGTGTTCTATCCACTGAATCAACTAGTCAAATATTGATTCAGTGAAATTAGGGGACTAGAAAGATTTTTTTGGTGGCATTTATAGAAATGGAAGGTGGAAAAAAGAGAAGTCATAGGTTTAGGGAAGTTGATGAATTTGATTTGGGACATGCTTAGTTCAAAGTAACAGCTGGACACTCAAGTGAAGATTCCTGCAAACAGTTTGAAATATAGGAGTGTAGATTAGGGGAGTTGGCAAGCAAATTGTATAGATCTGGAAGTCATTGGCATAGAGACAGTAGTTAAAGAATAGATGAGGTCTTCAAGGTGACAAGGTTTGCATTTCATAAGCCATGTGCTCTAAACAAAATATAAAGCTTTACCTAAACAAATTGTTAATCTTGAAAAGGCGTCTAAACATTAGTTCCCTCACCTCAGACGTTAGCCAGAGTTCATTCTTTAGTCATGTCATAGCATGTTACAACTAAAATCTAAACCATGGCTAATGTCAACGTTAGCTCATGTTGACCTTCCTAGCTATATTCATTGGTTAATGTCCAGAAGGTTTGTGAAGATAGAACTCACATAAATTATCTGAATAAATTAACAATTTATTTCAGCCGATTCTTATCAAGTGTCCACCATGTGCTAAGTGTTGTGCTATAACATCAATGTGCTTTTTCTATATTTAACTTTTTTCACTAGCTCATTTGATTCATTTCAAGATTATCTTAGCACAGCACTTAGCAGACTGCTGGACACATAGTGGGTACTTAACACTGGCTTATTGGCTGGTAATTGTATAGTTAAAGTTGGCCTTAGTTAAATATTTGCTATAATATTCTCGTTTGTAGAGATGCTGCAGTAATGGAGGCCTATTGACACCTGTAGGTTAAGTGTGAGATTGTTTTCATAGTCTTCAAGGAGGAGGGTTTAAAGTTGAGGTTTAAAGGACATGATTTCTCATATGGAGGATGAACTATGATGTCATTTATCATATCAGTTGGAGGCTTCTGTCTGATGCATTTGGGATGGTGTGTATAATATAACAGAGTCGTGAGAGTAAGAAGAGGCATGATGCTGTGGCAGAAAGCGCGTTAGATTTAAAGCCAAATGACCAGAGTTTGAATCACAGTGAGGCTATTATCCATATGACCTCGGGTAATTTATGTCATTGCCCTGGGAATTAGTTTCCTCATATATAAAGGGATTGCATTAAGCCCTATGTTTTCTTCCAGCTTTAATTCTATGATCCATGTGACAAACACAAAATGAAAGACAATATTGATGCTGAGGATAAAAAGCTACTTCATATGTGACTGAAGCTAGTCTGGATGGCAGTAGTTAAGCAGCAAACCTGTTTGGGTTTGGGGATGACTGGGAGTTTGGGGAGTTGACTCAGGGTCTCCTGAGGCCCAGTTGTAATCTCTAGACCTAGTTGTATTTACTTTGTGATCATTTTACCTGGGCATCACAGTCTTTTCTGTCCACTGCTTCTTTCTCAAAGGGAGTGTTTTCAAAGTAAACAGATTTGTTCACAGTGGAATAGAAACTTCAGTGAAAATAGAAATTCAGGGTTTTTGCCTCATTTTCCTCACCTGTAAAAATGAAGATGATAACACTTGTATTACCTAATTCACAGAGCTATTAGGAAGAAAGTGCTTAGTGAATTGTAAATCTCTAGAAATGTGAGCTGTAATTAGGGGGGAAAGCGGGGGATTGGTTTATTTACTTCTTATACTACTTACTTATTATGATAAACCGTGCTACATAATTAAATAGCATCACCAGAAGCATATTGGTGTTAAAAAGATGTACTTTTGTGTGAAGGAGCAGCTTGGAATTGTCAAAAGCACTGTGCAGTTCCACAAATGCAATCCAGTGTACCCTCTTCCTCCTATTCAATTCCCTCTTCCTCCTTTTGAATTCTGGACTTAGCTTTGGGTCCATCTGCATTGCCCGTCCAAGATATATGTTCTCATTCAATAGTCTTCCTATCCAATCAAAATGGTGAGTGACCCAAAGGGCAGTGAGAGATGCACAGCAGGAGTAAATAGGCTGAAGCACATCACCAGTGACGTCTGTAACAATTGGCATAAAAGACATAATACAGGAAGTGTGTTATCAAAAAAGAAGGTCGGTCAGATGGCTAGTGAGAGCCAAGAATGGATAGCTTACGCTCTACTGATAGCCAGAGAATGTGAAAAGACCCAGAGTAGGGCTTCTTGACCTGAGGTCCTTGAACTTTAAAAAAAAAAATTTAAATAACTATATTCCAATGTAACAGATTTTTTTGTAATCCTATGTATTTTATTTTGTACATTTCAAGACATGATTCTGATAAGACGCCCATAAACTTTACCAGACTGGCAGAGTCTCATCACACACACACACACACACACACACACACACACACACACACACACACTAAGTATCTCTGACCTAGAGGAAGGTCCACCAGTGTCTTGGGGAACTTCTCTAAGGGGGAATGATGGAAGGGCATGAATAAGAATCACAAAGGAAAAGAAAACATGGATATGTTATGATCTGTACCCTCAGAGGGAATGCTCACCTAAACAAGATCATGGCTCCATTGATGTCATGCTACCTTCTTTTTAAGTAAAGGATGAGACTTATATTGTGTGTGTGTTTTTCCCAGCTCTTGCTCCTCTTACAGTAATAGCCAGAACCCTGTTCTATCTCAATGGCATCCCCACATTGTTGAAGATGCAGGAAGGAACTCTTTAACTTCCTCTACTCTCTGATCTTCCTCTTGTTATGTCTTTGCTCCTGGAGCCTTCTTTAATGCTTCTTTCCCAGCGTATCATTACGGACATAATTTTTCAAAACAACTCTGCTGTTTAGTTAGTCTAGGCTTTCTAGACCTCTGACGGTTGAGAATAAAAGAAGTTTAGTATTGGACATAGTTTGCAATAGCACTCCTGAGAGAGAAACGGGTGAGCATTTGCTCTGAGTAATTACTTATGGTGATTCACTGCTTAGAAATGGCATTCTGGAATGAGAGGCCATTAATAGGTATACATTTTAGTCATCCATTGTGAATGAAGAAGGAAGCACGGGGCCTGTTGTCTTAACCAGAACCTCTAATGGTACATCTAAAGCCTGGCAGTAAGTGCTTAACAAAAGCTTTTATTCCATTGAACCTAGCAATTTCAGTGAAAATCTTTTTATAAGAAGCTAAGGCTGTTTTTATTTTCTCCAGAAAACTATTGCCACCATTGTATATTAATCAGTTATCCTACCATTGCAAAATGAGTGTAGCCTATTAAATTAATTTTAGTTTTTAAAGGACAACAGCCACATAGGTTTTCAAATTCAACTGCAGAAATATGGGGTGGGAGAAGTGTAGCTAGACAAAAGGTCAGATGCAAAAGATTGTGGGTTTGGGTGGCCTGAAGGCTCTATGTGAGTCAACAATGGTACGTGGCAGCCAAAAAAGATAAAGCAATCTTTGGCTGAATTAAAAGAAGTATCACGTCATAAGGAAGGTGATAGTCCCACAGTGTTCTGCTTTAGATCATATCTAAGTACTGTATTCAATTCTGGTTACCTGATTTTAGGAAGAACATTGACAGATGAGAGCCTGTTCAGAATAGTATGGTACCAAGGTTAAAAGTCTTGAGACCATCCCATAGGAGGATAATTTCAGGAACTGGAAGCATCTAGCTTGAAAAGATAAGATTTAAGGAGATGGTGGGGTGGCCAGGTAGCACAGTGAGTAAGAGCACTGGCTCCAGTGTCAGGAGGACCTGGAGATCGAATCCTGGGCTCAGACACTCAGCACCACACCCAGAAATAACTGGCCATGTAACCTTGAGCAAGTTACTTAACCCTGATTGCTAAAAAAAAAAAAAAAAAAGATTTAAGGAGATGGGGTGAAGGGAACATGATAATTGTCTTCAAGTTTCTGAAGGACTGACATAGAAAAGAGATTAGACATGCTCTCCCTGGCTCTGGAGGTTAGAAGTGTAAGCACAAGGTAGACATTGCAAAGAGGCAGATTTTGGGTCAGTTTAAAGAAAATATTCCTAACAGTTATAACTTTTTAAAGGTGGAATGGGTTCCTTTGGAAGACTGAGGATTCTTCCTCATTGGAAGTCTTCAGGCAGAGACTGGATAACTATTTGTCAAGGCTTTGCTAAAGGGAGTTACTGCTTGGGTGCAAGTTAGAGTAGATGACCTTGGAGGTCCCTTCCAATGCTAAGATTCCATAATTTTTTTTTTAGCTAAAGAAGTATTTGCAGAAATTTCATAATCAAAATGTATTAATTCATATTTCATAACTTTTCTTGTTGTTCAGTCACTTTCAGTCACGTCTGACTCCTCATGATCCCATTTGGGGTTTTCTTGGCAAAGATACTGGAGTGGTTTGCCATTTCCTTCTCCATAACTTTTCTTGGCTCATCTTTAGAAAGAATGACTTATCCTTCATTTTAGATAGTATGTCAGTGGAAAGATTGACTTGCAAATATTTTGAGAATTTACAGAATTCACATAAGGGAAGACAGAGCAGAGTAATAGATAAAGACTTGAAGTCAGGAAAACTTGGGTTCAAATCCTGCATGACCATGGGTATAACCTTTCTGAGTTTCAATTTACTTATTTGTAAAATTAAGGAAATTAAAGCACCTACCTCATGGAGAACCAAGTGAGATAATATAGATAAAAATCACTTTAGAAATCTTAAAAGTACTATATATACATGAACTATTGTGATCTTCATTAAAAAAAATCACATAGGAAAATGTTGCCATACTACCAGGAAAGAACCTGAAGATGGATTCATGCTCAGACATTTTAAATGGGTCCCCAGAAAATTCAGTGAACTTTGTGATGGAAAACTGCTCAGTGCTAATAATGTTGGTGGTTTCAGTGGACAAAGAATCGACTGGTTTTATAAACTTGTGTTAGTGTAAGACTTCCTCACACTACCCCTATGTCCTCTATATAGAAATATTCTCTATCCCTGTATCCATGAGAAATAAGATTTAACTGTACATAGTATTCTAATATATACCAAGTGCATTACTAGGGGGGTTTTATTCATTCACCAATATTTGACAAATATTTATTAAATACCTACTATGTATAAAATTCCAGGGATAAAAAAAGGCAAAAAACCCCAACTTCTGCCCTCAAGAAATGTACATCACTGTGTTGTTGTTTCTGAAGAGAAAATTGAAGAAAGATCGACATGGTAGTCGATGTACTTTCGATGGTAGTTGATGTATTTTACAACATAAATGCTCCTCTGCCCACCAAAATGAAAACTTTTTTGTTTTCATGTAAACCAGTTCACCATTTTAATTTCTTCTTTTTCAGTTACTTTAGAACAGTTCTCCTTAGCAGTGGGGAGCTGCCCTGTTCCAGAGGACCAGACTTTGTTAATGAAGGTAGGTTATCAGATAAAGTGCTTATTTTCTTAAAGCCTCCTAGCATTTTTATTGCTCTGAGGATAGTTTCATTTTACAAGAGGGAGTAAATTTATCATCTCTGAATTTTTACACTCTGTGGGGATAAACTTGTCATCGGCGAGTAGGAGGGTTGCTGGTTAATGAGCCCAACTGCTGCCTGTGGAGTTCATGAGAGTGACAGGAAAGTGGTTGTCAAATACTACCAGGGAATTTATTTAATTCTCCAGAGATCTCAGTTGGTTCTATTTAAACTAATCTGACAGTGTCTTGACTTTTTTTTTTTAGCAGATTTATGAGAGCTGGCCATGTTTTATGTCTCCTACTATACTTTTTAATTAAGGCAAGGGTTTGAGTGTGTCCCTCATCCTCACTTTTGTGTCTACAATGAATTGCTAATACAAATTAGGCGACACATATTACAGATGGAATTGTTGCTGCTGATGAAAAGCATGGCTTTATTCATCCTCAATCATAATTGTTATTGTTGTTTTTAAAAATTTCTTCCAGGTTAAAAAAGAGCAAAGTCTACTATCACCAACATTTAGGTTGCATGCAAGGCTAAATCCAAAACATAAAAGTGTTTGTCCAACAATATGCAAGAGTTATTTAAAACTATGCTTTTGAATAGTTTGGTCAAGCACAGAGAACAAAGAGAAGCTTGTACAGGAATGCAGATGAAAGTATTAAACAGTTATAGATTGTAGCAAAATCACACACATATGCAAAATATTCATTTTTTACCTCCGAAGGCTGACACTCCCACTATCCCCAAGATAATATATGTGCCATTAACTTGGGGCATGAAGATTTAACTGCTGACAATTCTAACATTGTACTACTAGGAAAACACTGTCTCTACCCATCAAACCAGGGACTAAATCCTATAATCAAATACTAGTAACTGTGGAAAACAAAAATAAATAAATAAACATGTCATGTTTCTGTAAGTGGGTTTTAAGTAATTTGTTTGAGATGAAGTATTTAGGGTCCCTCATTTAAAAACTTTTAACATTTAATACACCAGCAAATGTTGGTAATATTAAACCTTTGCATTTATGATGATGTATATTGAAGCAAAAATGTGCAAGTCTTAAGTGCAATTTTCACTTCTGAAAATTGGGCCCATTTAATAGAAGACTGGACAGACAGGCAGTGATATGGATAGAGCACCAGGTCTGGAGTCAGAAAGACCTGGTTCCTATTTGGCCTACTAGCTGTGTGACGCTGGGCAAGTCTCTTAACTCAGTTTCCTCAACTATAAAATGAGCTGGAGAAGGAAACAGCAAACCCCTCCAGTATTTTTTCCAAGAAAACTCCAAATGGGGTCATGGAGAGTCAGACACGACTGAAGAACAACAAAATGGAAGACCATTCTGGGTTGGCCATACCTACATCACACAGGATCCACGTAGAATCCAAAAAAGTACATTGGAAGCAGAGTTCCCTTTATCTGGCAGAGACGTCACCCAGCTTTACTCAAAGTTTAAAAGATTCCCTATGCTCTTTGTCTGTGACCTTGGACAAATTATCTCACTTCTCAGGGCAATAACTTCCTCTTCTGTAAAAATGAAGAGAATGACAGGATCCCCCAAGATACATTCCAGCTCTAAGGTCCTCTGACCCATATCTGAGCCATTCTTTCAACACATGAGGCCCAAACTTTCCCCTCTAGGTCAGGGATTCTTAACCTGGGTTCTTGAACTTTAAAATTAAGGGTTGTTGTTTTTTTTTAATAATTTATTTCAACATAATTTGTTCCTTTGGCCATCCTGTTTATTTTATCCATTTTAAAACATTATTCTGAGAAGGGTGCACAGGATTCACCAGTCTGCCAAAGAGGTCCATGACACAAAACCAATCCAGGACCTCTACTCTACATAATTGTTATCTTTCTGGGGCCTAAAATTTGCTGCTGGGACATCTGGACAACCTCGATACAGATCGGCACACATTCTTCTAGGCAACCTGGCCCATGAGTGTCACTGATCAGCAATTATTAGTAACATCATGCCCTTCTTTACCATATGTAACCTCTTCTTTTCTCTGTCTTTACCATTTCTCTTTATTTCACTGTTTGGTTTTTTTTTTTGGGGGGGGGTGTCATTCTCTCTTGGCTTCTTCATCTCCTATTGTCCCATTCCCCATCTTAAGGAGAGCCAGCATGGTGTAATGGACAGATGCTAAATCTGAAATGAGGAGGCTGAATTTCATAATCCACTCTGACACTTACTAGTTGTCTGACTGTGGGCAAGTCACAGAATCACAGAATTTGAGAGTCAGAAAGGACCTCAGGGCCATCCAGTCCAACCCATACCCAAAGGGAATAATCCCTAACATAACATAACTGATAAGTGGTCATCTAGCCCCTGCTTGAAGATTTCTTTTGAGAGGGGACTCACCACCAAGTCACAACCTCTCTGATAACTTAGTTTTATTATCTGTAAAATGGACTTAATAATACCTGTCAGATATACCTACAGGGTTGTTGTAAGAGTCAAATGAGATAACATACGTAATGTGCTTAACATTAAGGAGCTATAGATATATCAGGTATCATTATTTCTCTTTCTCTCCTAATTTTTTTTTCTTCTTTCCTGCTTATTCTTTAGGACTTTCAGGGTTCACACATTTCTTAATCCTGAAGGTGTCACCATTTAGGGCTAAAGGGTTTTCTGACCCCTGTTTTAATTCATACATGGTCATATAGAGAAGGCCACGAGTAGAGTGTTGGGCCTTGCAAGGCCAAGTCACTACAGACTTTAAAGTGCCATAGAACTGTCAGGCATCATGGTAGCAGAAGAGGCAGCATGTTGGAAGAGGGTAGATCACTGTGCTGGAACAAAGAGATGGGCTTCCAACCATCAGGTTAACTTTATGGCTTTGGACAAGTACCCTCACCTCCCTGGCCCTCCTTTCAGAATCTTTCTGGCTCTAGATTTTGACCCTAAATGATTCTCTGCTTGTTGATTCTTAGACTGTTCCAAACTGACTCCATGCCAACTACTTGGTTAGCTAAGAAAAGTTAACATTTACATAGCATTTTAAAGTTTGCAAAGCACTTTACACATATCAGTAAGGCAATAAACATTTATTAGGTACCTACTATGTGCCAGGGGTAGAAAGAAAGGCTTATATAAATAAATGTCAAAAAGTTCCTAAAGAGCTCATAGTCTAATGGGGAAGACCCTATGCAAAAAACTATGCACAGAGAAGATATATTCTGGACAAACTGGACATCATCAACAGCAAAGGCATGAACATTAAGGGGAATTGGTAAAGGCTGCCTTTAGAAGATGAAATTTTGGCTGGTACTTGAAGGAAACCAGGGGAGCAGGGAGGTAGAAATAAGGAGGGAGAGAAAATTACTGAAGTCAGGAGATATAGTATCTTATGGGAGGAGAACAAGGAGTCCAGTGTCACTGCATCAAAGAATACCTGGTGTGGGGGGGGGGTGTAGGATATAAAAGTCTTTGAATGCCAGACAGAGGACTTTGCATCGATTCTGGAGGTAATAAAGAGCCTCTGGAGTTTGTTGGATAAGAAGTATATGTAAGTGTGTGTGTGTGTGTGTGTGTGTGTGTGTGTGTGTGTGTGTGTGAGAGAGAGAGAGAGAGAGAGAGAGAGAGAGAGAGAGAGAGTAGAGGAGGGGGAAGAAGGAGACAGACAGACTGACACATGGTCAGACCTGAAGTTTAGGAAGTTCACTTCGGCAGCTGAGTGGAGAACTTGAGTGAGTCTACAGAGACAAGGAAACCAGCCAGCAAGTTATTTCAATAGTCTAGGCATGAGGTGATAAGGACCAGCACCAGGGTGATGGCACTGTCAGAGGAAAGAATGAAGTGTAATCAATAGACCTTAGCAACAGATTAGATAGGGGGTGCGAAAGAAAAGGAGAAATGGAGAATGACACTTGTATTGTAAGCCTGGGTATATGGGGTGCTCAGGGAGGACTAGCGCCTCTTTTGGGAGGGCTGGCAAGCCCTTCTTGGGGCTGTTCAACTGCCTCTGGTGTTCACCAGTCACTCAACTCTCACCTGTGGCTCCAAGAAGTTATAGCATACACAGAAGCTACCCTCCAGTAAAACCGTCTCAGCAGATGAGCTGCCCCATCAGGCCTGAAAATTGGCAGTGGTTAGAGGGATACATACTCCCAAGCACATGAAGACTTTCCCAGGTAGAATGGACAAATGAGAACATTTTGTTCCGATGGCTATATGAAAGACTGAACCGGGTACTATGGAGTACTTAGAACTTGGTCAGACACTCCAAGGTCACTGACTGCATCCCAGGTCACTGCCAAAATTGCTTCAGTTTTTGTCTTTGCACTGGTCTTTTTTGACTGTAATAGAGCGAGGCTGACAACTTTGAGCAACTCTGCCTCACTTCAATTCATGTGCAAGTCAAGATATCACCCATCTTGCACTACATTATTATTTTACTATTTAACTGTTTTAGCATTTTCCTATCTTACTATTTTATGGGTGAGAAAGCAGTAGGTGAGGATACATTGGGAGCTGTAGCCACAACCTTGCACACAGGCAGTCCTGGGCATTGGGTTTTCTTCTCACTGGACTGAAGCAGCAGTGGAATTTGGCAGCCCCCTGGTATCTTTTTAAAAGGACCACATTGGGAAAACTAGGTGGCATAGTGAATAGAGCACCGGTCCTGGAGTCAGGAGGACCTGAGTTCAAATCCAGCCTCACACACTTAACACAAAAATTAGCCATGTGACCTTGGGCAAGTCACTTAACCCCAATTGCCCTACCTTCCCCCCTCCAAAAAGCCAAAAAAAAAAATTAAAAAAATAAAAGGACCACATTGCTTGCCTCCTGGCATGAGGAAGGGGCTAGAAAAGGCAGTCTAAAAATCATGTGCTTCACTCAATTCTCACCTGCTTATTGTGGCAGGAGAGGATCCCACCCTGCAGTTGAAACACAAAAAATATGTAAAAGAAAAAATTTGCAAAGGTAATTTCACTCACCATCAGCACGTGGAATGTGCACACACTCATGGACAGCTTGAAATCTAGTAGACCTGAGAGATAAACAGCTCTTGTTGTGGGAGAACTCAGTGGGTCCTACACCCAAATAGCAGCCCTGAGTAAAACAAGGCTTACAAATAAGACCAGTTTACTGAAGCCAGAGCCAGACACACATTTTTCTGGTGTGGCCACTATGATGAGGAGCACATGAGGAAGGTAACAAGATGATTGCCACTTGCAGGAAAGTGCCATGCCACCATCATCAATGTATATGCTTCCACCATGACAAACTCTAAGGAGGTAAAAGAAAAATTCTCTGAAGACCTGGAGACCTTCATCATCAATGTGTCAAAAGAAGACAAGCTAGTAGCTCTGGGTCATTTTAACACCAAAGTAGGCACAGACTACCAGACATGGCAGGGAGTCCTTGGGAGGAATGGAGTCAGAAACATCAACAGCAATGTCCCTTAGTACTAAAGACGTGTTTCTCATGATCTCATCACTGACACTGTCTTCTGCTTACTTAACCTCAAGAAGACATCATGAATTCACCCTTGTGGCAAGCACTTGCATTTACTAGACTATGGCATTGTAAGAATAGACAGGCAGGACGTGAGAGTGATGAAGGCAATATGTGGCACAGAGTGCTGGACTGATCATAGACTCATCCTATCTAAGCTAAGCATTTGCATTCAACAAAAGCAGAAGCCCCAAGGCAAGACAGCTGTCAGGAGACTCAACATCAACAGATTAGAGCAGTTCTCCATGCATGAGTGGTTTATTACTGATGTGAAAGAAAAGCTGAGTCAGCACACAACAACAGTGGAGCAGAAAAGGAGTGGGCAGCTTTCAGAGACTTGTTATACTGGCACTACATTTGCCAGAACACTCACAAACATCAAGATTGGTTTGATGAAAATGATGGGGAAATTGAGAAGCTACTAAATGAGAAATGAGAATTCCTCAGGGTTCGCCAGAAGGAGAGCTCATCTGTCTCTAAGAAGGTAATGTTTAATTCCATCAAAAGTAAAGTGCGAATGAATCTTAGAGAGATGAAGGATTCTTGACTCAGTAAGAAGGCTAATAGATTAGATTCAATTTTACACTGATAGCAACAATCCAAACCACTTCTATGATGCCCTGAAGACAATTTATGGGCCAAAAACCTCTAGTGCATCTCAGCTACTCAGCACTGATGGAGCCATAGTGATAAGTGATATGGACATGTTCCTGGAGAGATTGGGCTGAACATTTCCATGGTATTCTCAACAGACCATCATCAACCAATGCTGAAGACACTGACTTTAAACTTCAGGTTGTAGTCAATCCCTCTCTAGCCAAACTTCCAAGTGAAGATGAGGTATTGAATGCCATCAGGCTCCTCTTGAATGGCAAAGCATCTGGCACTGATACTATCCCAGCAAAAATGTGTAAGGCAAAGGGGTGCACTGTTCATATAAAAGCTGACTAAAATCTTCCAAATTATATGGCAAAAGGAAGTTATCCTCCAGGAAACCGAGTATGCCTCTAACAGGCTGTCCTCTTTCCTAGTCATTGCTGGCAAGATTCTTGCCAGAGTCCTCCTTAATTGGCTGATCCTTAACCAGGAATGTGGTTATCTTCCTGAGAGCCAATGTGACTTCAGAAAGGGCTAAGGAGTGGTTGGCATGGTGTTTGCTGCCTGACAATTCCAGGGAAAATGCCAGGAGCAGAACAGAGGTCTGTACACAGTATTCATTCATTTAACCAAGGCTTTTGATACTGTCAGTCATGAGGGCTTATGGCAAATAATATGGCAAATAAATGAGGGATCATGGCAAAATTAGATAGCTCAAAGAATTTCATCAGTAATGTATACTAGTTTCATGATGGCATACTCACACAGGTTCTGGATGAAAAAGATGATGCTTTCCCAGTCACCAGTGGAGTAAAGAAGAGCTGTGTCCTTTTCCCATGCTTTTCATCACAGTATTTTCAGCCATGTTGTAAAACACCTTCAACAAGGTTGGAAACAGCATCAAGATCAGCTGTTGCACTGATGGTAAACTAATTTGAAAAGGCTACAAGCCAAGACCAAAGGAAAGAGAGAATTGGTATTCCAGTTTTTGTTTGCAGATGATTATGTACTCAGTGCAGTTTCTGAAGCTGAGATGCAGCAGAGTATGGACTGATTCTCTGACACTTGTGTTAATTTTGGCCTGACAGCCAACACCAAGAAAACAGGTTCTTCACCAGCCAGCATCACACCATCTGTATGTGGAGCCATTGGTCACAGTAAATAGAGAAATTCTGAATGTTGTGGACAAGTTCACTTACCTTGGCAGTGTACTTTCCAAGCATGTCTGCATAGATGATGAGATTGATGTATGAGGCTCTGAAACAAAGTGTGGGAGAGAAGAGGTATTAGACTGCATACCAAATTGGAAATCTACAGTTACCTTCACTGTTTTATGCCTGTGAAACCTGGACAGTCTGCCAGCTCCATGCTAGAAAACTGAATGGCTTCCATTTGAATTCTTGGCAAGATAAGATATGGACACTGAGGTCCTCTCTTGAGCTGAACTGTCAGATATCCAAACTCTATTGTAGAGAACACAACTCTGATGGACTGGACCGAATGACAAACGTACATTACCTAAAAGACTGTTTTACAGAGAACTCACACAAGGAGGTCAGAAGAAACAATACAAGGACATTCTCAAGGTCTCTCTGAAGAATTTTAGTATCTATTGTGAGACATGGGAGACATTGGCACAAGACTGCCCAGCATAGAATTCCCATATCCAAGAAGGCACTGCACTCCATGAGAATCGCAGTAGCACAAAGGAAACTTGAACTGCACAATCCAGATACATCTCCATCCCAAATGCTCTAACAGACTACTCGTGCCCAACCTGTGAGAAAGCCTTTCGAACTCATACATGACTGATCAACCACAGGCAAATACACATCATGATGTCATTGGTCGTCTTTGAAAATGAACAACAAACGACAACAAGCCTAAGAACTGGGAGTGTTTGGAAGGGAAAGATAATCAGTTCTGTTTTGAACATATTGAGTTTTAGGACCAGTTCAAGATGTTTAATAGGCAATAGGAGATGTGAGACTAAAGGCCAACATTTCTGCTGGTCAGGGCTGGATAGATTTAAGAATCATTAGCACACAAGGCAACTGATAAGAGATCACCAAGTGAGGAAAAGAGAAGAGCCCTATGAGGTAGGTGTTATGATTATCCCTATTTTCACAGATGAGGAAACTGAGGCAAACCAGTTAAACAACTTGCTCAGAAAGAGGCCCTGACTCTGTGGGGCTGCAACACCTAGGCCTCTGTTGCCCTCTGTTACACACCAAAATCCGGAGATCCCTTGAAACTGAAGCTTCGGTCTGTGTACTTAACCCAACCTAACAATGGCCTGTTGTACCATGTAGGGCACCTTGCTGCATGTGGGACTCTGTAGCTTGCTTCAGTTTATTATAGAAAAATAGTTATGTTGCCATAAGCCATGCTGGATGTATGGAAATCTTTCGGGTATTTTTGTTGTTGTTTTGGGGTGTTTTTTTTTCCCCTAAGCAGAATAGTTTCTGGTGGTCTCGTATGTTTGCTTTCCAGGTGATAAACACTTTGGCAGGAGGTTCACACCAGTGTACCTCCCTCCAGAAAGAAATTTGCAGATTGTTTGCTTGGGGAAGCACAGGAGGAGGTGGGCGGCAAGATATGTAGATGATAATTTGGTCTGAGGAAATAAGTATAACAGTTTCAATACCTACTGTCTAAGCAGCTGACATGTGCACAGGGCCTGTTTGGCTGGATGGGGTGCAGTTTACCAGTTGCTTAGGGAGGCCCACGTTGTGGGAACTATTTCCCAGTTCAACTGCCCCAGCACGGGCATGGCCCAGCTATCTAATATGCCTGAAACATTTCAGTAGTGATGCTTTAATACCTGATAGGTGTCCCAGGTTTCACTAGGATTTTGGCTACCTCTTTCCCTGTTTTCACCAGAAAAAATGGAAGTAAATTTTGTTGGAGGGCCCTTTCTTTATCCTCTGTCACTCTTCTCTCATGGTGGCAGCCTCTCCAGTTAGAATTCTTCTTTTGCATTACATAGTTGCTGGAGAAGAATCCTCACCAAATTCTGGACTGTCCTGGGAGTTGAATGTTGTCCTCCTAACTCCCAAAGACCATTCTCCTTTTGGAAATCTATACTTCCCCTACCTTGATATGAACATAACTTACAAGGAATGCTGGGCTTTTGCTACAAAATGACTTCACCCTAGCATGGGAATGGATGGCCATTGAAGAGAGGAGAGGGAATTTTCCACATGACTGCTCCATTGATTTTCCTCCCCCGCTCAGGAGGCTTAAAAACACCCCAGCAAGCTGGCTGTCTAGTGTTCTTTAAATTGTCATTGTCATAAAGATTATTTCTGCTTGACTTCTCCCACAGTTCTTCTCTTCCCCACACTTGCTCCAGGAATATCACCCCGCTCTGGGGACAAGTAATTGAGTCATTTTGTGAGGTACTACTGGTCCCCAAATCGAACTGTCTCCGATTCTCTCACGGCCCCTTTTGTTGGGTTTTGTGTTTTGGAGAAGGTGGAACACACAGAACTGGGGGCCTCTGCTCTCCTGGTTTCAATGGACAGTTGCTATGGTAACCAAACCATCCAAACAGGCTGTTTGTTGACGGGACTCTCCAGGCTTCGAAGGCAGCAGGGAGCTATATAGCCTCTATAGGTCAGGTGGGAGCTTAGGGTTTTCCCCCACTCCTCCATTCTAACTGCTCTTTCTTTTTTCTCCCTCTGTGTAGGTGGCATGTCCTTTAGAACACTAAACCTGTTCCCAAACAGTTAATTACAAAGGCCTCTCTTGCCCCACCCCAGCATGCTTACTCGTCCATGGCAAAGAACTTCACTGAAACTTTCTCTGTCTGCCCACCCTTAACTCTGAAATACTAGCACCAGTTTCAGGCTTCAGGCTTCAATCTTAAGGCAGTCGAATGAGGATTGCCAGCAGGTCTGTCTTTAGGTCCAAATGATAAAGGAGGCAACCTTTGTCTTCAGAACTGGTTCTCCCCTGCCCCAGCTGCCCAGTTTCTTCATAGTGTCCTTATCTGCAGCTTTCAAAAACACTGGCTTTGACACTTCATATCTATGTGACCTGAAGTCATTTAACTTCCTTGGGCCTCAGTTTTATTATTTGTAAAATAACTAAAGGGCCTCTGAGGTTTCTAGACATATAAACCTTCAATATTTTGTTTTGTCTTATTTTTAATTAAGACTTACTATGTTCCAGGCACTATTCTGGACATGAGAGATATGAAGGCAAAAATGAAACAATCGCTGTCTTCAAGAAGCTTATGTTCTACTTGGGGAGGAGAGAGAGTAGAGGGTGGCAAATAATACATATAAAGATATGTAAATAATGGGGCAGCTAGGTGGCACAGTGAATAGAGCACCGACCCTGGCATCAGGAGGACCTGAGTTCAAATCTGATCTCACACACTTAACACAAAAACTAGCCATGTGACCTCAGGCAAGTCACTTAACCCCAACTGCCCTCCAAAAAGCAAATATATATATATATATATATATGTAAATAATAATACATATACAAAAAACAAGTACAAAATAGTTTTGTTCAGAGTGAAGGAGACACTAATTGGGAGAATTAGATTTCTTATAGGAAGTTGTTTTAGAGCTGACCCTCAAAGGGGGCTAGTAGGGCCTGAGAAGGAACAGGAAGGGAGGGAGAACTTCTAAGCACAGGGAGCAGCAGAATGGGATGGAATGGAATGAGACGGGATGGGGAAGGGCAAGTAGTCCAGCTTGACTGGAATGTAGAATTCATGCAGGGGAGTAATGTATATTTATCTTGCATGGGAAGGTTGGAGACAGATTGTGAAGAGCTTTTAAATGGCCCGTGGAAGAGCTTTTATTTTATACTGGAGACAGTAAAGAGCTGCTGAAGATTCTTGGACCAAGGAGTGACCAAGTCACACCTGGGCTCTGATAATATCAGTTTAATAGCTATGCAGAGGTCACATCCAGCAAGACTGATGGGGAGGCTATTGCAGTAATCCAGGTGAGAGGTGATGGGGCCTCAGTGAGGATAGTGAGTATGTGAATGAAGAGAAGGGGAAAGTTTTGAGAGGTCATAGAGAGGCAGTCAGAAGGCATGGTAATTTAGTAGATTATGAGGGGAAAGAGAAGGGTCCAAGATGACCCATAATTTCTACTAGAATGTTTCAGGTTTGTTTGCTTTAGTGCTGTATTACAGCAGAGGCCTGTACTACAGGGCCCACCATAAACAGAGGTGGACCAGAGAGTCAGCTACGTAATGTGAGATGAGAAGTAATGGGAAGATCTGCCTAACCCCATAAGATCATTGCTCTGGTGCCTGAAATTCTTAGGTGATTCAGTGGACAGAGCACTGGACTTGCAGTCAGGAAGACCTGAGTTCAAATCTGGTTTCAGACACTTACTGTCTGTGTTACCCTGGGCAAGACATTTAATTTCTGTTTGCCTCAGTTTCCTCATTTGTAAAATGGAGATAATAATAGCACCTCCCCCCAGGGTTGTTGTGGGGATTAATGAGATAATTTTAGAAAAATACTTAGGTTAGAACCTGGCACATAGTAAATGCTACATAAATACTAGTAGTAGTAGTAGTAGTTATTATTGGGGTGTATGGGGTATTCAGGGAGAGCTAGCACCTCTGGTGTGAGGGCCTGCTGAGCCCTTTTCAGGGCTGCTTATCTACCTTTGGTAACCACACCCTGGTGAAACCATCTTGGCAGATGGGCTAAACCTGTTGGTCAGTTAGGGGGATGTCTACCCCAAGCAGGTGAAGACCTTCCCCCTGGCAGAATGGGCCAATGAGAACAGTTTGTTCCAATGGCCATGAAGGTGGCTGAAGCAGGTGCTGTAGAGCACTTACACTTTGGGCAGGCCCTGAAGATGCCAAGGTCATTCACTGACTCCTGGACCATCACCAGGCATCTTGACTTTTGTCTTGCCACTGGCCTTTGATGACTATGGAAGAAAGATTGAGGCTGATGACTTTAGGCAACTTTGCATCACTTAAAGCCAGTTCACCAGTGAGCCAAGACATCGCTCAGTGATGTCGTTGGTCATCTTTGAAATGAAGGATGAACAATAATCATCATTGCCATTAAAGGGCACCAGGGGAGAAAAAGCACTGCACCAGTTGCCTAGAGCGGCAGTACCAGTCTGTGCCACAGTGGAACTAACTCATGATGTGACTTAGGCTAAGCGCTTCACTTTCCTGGGTCTCAGTTGAGGGATGGTACGTAAGAAAAGTAGAAAGAGGCCCCAGGTAAAATTGGTGGTGAGAAGGCCAAAGACAAACTTAGCCTACTTTACAATTTTGCCTTGTGCTTGTCTTGCTGTGTGGTCTTCATGTGGGCCTCGAAATTTGGATATGACTGTAGGAACAATTGACATATCACATGTCAAAGTGGGCTAAGCACTGTATAATCATCATCTCATTGACTTCCCACAGCAGTCTGAGGTAGGTTATGGGATCACAGTATTGCCAAATAGAAGAAGCCTCTGAGATGAGTTTTACAAATATGGAAACTGAGTCCCAGAGAAGGGAGTGATTAGCCCAAGGTCACATAGAAACTGTACTGTGACCATCTGATACTGAAACAATGCTTTTTCCTTGATACCCTTTTATGATAGTCTTGAAACTGAGATGCTTCTCAGTGACAGTAAGTAAATTATCTACTAGTGCTGCAGGGCCCTGGGCTAAACATCTGAAGTATGTCCAAGTTGCCTACATCTGTCATGCAGTGTTATAAGAATGGACACGTTTTAAGAATCAAGAGTACCCAAATAAAATTTTTGTTCCCTGCTATTCTCTTCTTTTAGCTCTTTTTGACAAATCAAAACCAAACATCTCAAGGGAAAAAAATGCAATGTCCAGTTATAAAACCAGAAGTCCAGATTTTCAACAAGGTCAGCTGACTGTCCAGGGCCTAGGTAGCTTAGTTCTGTGAGGGTCTTTGCCTAGGGGTGTTTGATACAGAATTGATTTAGAACCACTTCTATGAATGTTGGGTCTTTAATTTCCTATCAGCCCAGCACTAAAGAATGTTTCTGATTGTAGCCTCTTCTAGAAAATAGGATGGGGGAACAGTAGAGGAAATGACTTGACAGAAGCAAGAAAATAAAAAATATTCCGTGGAAATGATGTGTAGGGAATTGAGAGCAAAATTTGGTCCTTGGAAAATAAATCAGGGAGACAGAGAGAGAGAAGGTGGGGGGTACTTAGCCAAAGCTTGTCATTTCACTATTTAAATAAAAGGTCAGACTCCTTATATTTCCCAGGAGAATTTCCCAAGTGACTGAGACAGAGAAATGTAAAAATTCTATCAAGAGATTTCAGTTACATGAATCTAGAGGGTCAAACATTAACTTAGTGAGTGAGGGATCATGATTGGTGTGATAACAGTTCTCTAAGTGTAGATTTAAGTGAATATTAGCACTCTTGTTATGCAGGAAGTTGTACGTTTAGGCTGATCTAGGCAGCACCTCGGGGTATGGGACCAAAGTTTCTTTTCTTTGCTCTGAACTAACCACATTTGCTCTAGAAATGTCATGAGACTTAGGGATAAGCTTTCTGCTAAATTTTCACTTGGCCTACCTTTTCCTATTTCCCTTCCTGCATTTGATTTGCTACCTTCTTTGTTTTGCTTGTAAATCAGAATCCTACTTACTGGAAATACAGATAGTAGAAGTTGGGAGAGCCAGTCCAATCTCAGTCAGTGAGAATTTACTAAGCATCTTCTATGTCTGACAGTACAGAGGATTCAAAAACAAAATTGATAAATATCTCCTGCTTTCAAGGAACCTCTGTTCTTCTGAGGATGGAGAGGAGAAGAGAGGAGAGATACAACATGCAAACATAACTACTGTACATATAGGTTTCTGGGTGGCATGGTGGAGAGAAGGCTGAACTCTGACTCAAAAAGACCTGAGTTCCAATCCTGCCTTAATATATCTAAGTTTTGTGATTCTGGGCAAGTCACTTTACCTTTAAGCCTAGGTTACCTCATCTGTAAAATGGGGACCATACAACCACTGCCTTGTCTTCAAGGCTTTTCAAAGTGGTTTACATATGTTAACTCATTTGATCCTCTTAACAACCATGGGATATAGATACTATTATTATCCCCATTTTACAGATAAGGAAACTGAGACAGAGAGGTTAAATGACTTGCCCAGGATCACACAGCTAGTAAGTATCTGAGACCATATTTTTCTCTCCCTCTTTCCCTCCCTCCCTCTCACTCTTTCTCTCTCCTCTCTTCTTTCTCTCTCTCTCTCTCTCTCTCTCTCTCTCTCTCTCTCTCTCTCTCTCTCTCTCTCTCTCTCTCTCTCTCTCTCTCTCTCCCTTCCTCTCCCTCTCTCCCTCTCTCCCCCTCCTTCTCTCCCTACTCTCTTCTAGAGATCTATTTCTACCTACCTTTCTCCCTCTGTCTTTTCTCCTCTCCTCTTCTCACCTTATTTTGGGACTCTGGGCAAAGTATGAAACAGTGGATTCTCTTGCCAGGAGAAACACTTAGAGATATAACAAGAGGTGTCTTAAGCTGGAGTTATACTCATCTTTTTAAGTTAGTTGAAGAGACGAGAATTAGAGCTGAATCCCTTTTGGCTAAAAGCTTTGGGAAAATTGGTCTGGGAGAATGTTTATAACTAACTCCTTAGGAGGATGTGCTAGCCCAATATTGAAAAACTGTTTTCAAGAAAGCGCTGCCTCCTCATTAATTTCAGGAGGTCATTCAGGGTGTTGTCTCTTATCCATCCATTTACTCAACAAACATTTATTAAGCTCCTACTGTTTGAAGAACACTATGTTAGGAAACAGTTCCTACAAGTGTCGGCTGACCACTGTACCTTGCCCAAATGCTTTTACTCTGGTGCAATTGTGTCCTTGCCTCTAAAATCTCCCCAAGTGGTGATCCTGCCTTTTCTCAAGGACCATTAACTAAGGGAGAACCTACTGTTCCCTGGAGTAACCCATTTCATTCTTGGACAGCATTTGTTAAAATTTCCTTTACACTGAGCCTAAATCACCTGTCTGCAGCTTCCACCTCTTCCTTGTACTTGCACAAAACACTAGCCCCCATTTCCAAATGAAAACTTGAAATAGCTACCATGTTTCTCCTAAGTTTTCTTGTCTCTAGATTTAATATCCTCCTTCCTTCAATTAGTCCTCATACGTCTTTATTTGGGATCCCTTTACAATTGCCTCTTCTGGAAATTCTTCAATTTATGAGCATTCTACCTAAAATTCAGTGCCGCAAAACAAACACAGTTCTTCCAATAGAATCAGACCAGAGCACAGAATGCAACAGAACGATTGCCTTGCTGGTCCCAAACACTACTCAGCCTAATGTTACATTAGCTTTGTTGGATCTTATATCACTGTTGGCCTCTATCTCCCCACTCCAATCCATCCTTTATCCAGTCATCAATGTGATTTTCATAAAGTACATGTTCAACCATGGCAGCCCTGCCCCTCAATAAACTCCATTTTCTCCTATTACCTCCAGGTCAGAGACCCTTAACCTTGTTTCTGTCCTGGATTCCTTAGCCTGTTTGCTAAAACCTGTGTACTCTTTCTTAGAATGTTTTTAAGTGCATTAGATAAAATTAATGGAATTACAAAAGAAGCTACTAATATTAAAATAAAAATATAATTTTTCCTATCTAAGTTTACCCCCTGAAATCTCTCCATAAACCCATGGACCCCAGGTTAAGAACTCTCGTATCTAGGATAAAAACTTCTCCATTTGGCATTTAAAGTTCTTTACAGCTTGGTTACCATCTATCAGTTTTGTACATAGTATGTGTATTTGTGTATACACATGTCTATGTTTTCTACTTCATTAAAATGTAAAAACTCCCTTAGGGCAATGTTTTTTTTTCTTTTTTCCCCCCTTAGTAACAAGAACATGACACATAGTAGGCACTTAATAAACTTTGGATTGATCAGTTTAAAATTTTTTTTACATCACCTGCTGTGTTGCTACACCTCCCAGTTTTATACTTGAAAAGTTGACTTTTTTGAACCTAAATATCACTTTATATTTATCACTATTAAATTTCATTTTTTTAGATGTGGCATATTATTCTAGCCTGTCTAGATTTTTTTTTTGGGGGGGGGTGGTTATCCTGATTGCTGTTAAGCATGTTAGCTAGCTCTCCTTCCTAGGGTTGCATCACTGCAAATTTAGTAAGTATTCTATTACTAGTATACCTTTACTATTACTATTATATCTATATCACTAGCATACCTATTACTAGATACCTTTACTCAAAACATTTCGTTTAGTCATTTTTCAGTTGTGTCTGACTCTTTGTGACCCCATTTGGGGCTTTTCTTGGTAAAGATACTGTAGTGGTTTCCCATTTCCTTCCCCAGTTTATTTTACAGATGAGGAAACTAAGGCAAATAGGGTTAAGTGACTTGCCAAGGCCATACAGCTAGTAAGAGTATGAGACCAGATCTGAACTCAGGAAGATGAGCCTTCCTGACTTCAGGCCCAGCACTCTATCCAGTGTGACACCTTGATTCAGAACATAAATAAAATATCCAGTACCATGAATGGGGTCAAATATACTTCCCTGAGTCACAACACTAGAGATGTCCTTCCAAGCTGACAGCCAGTCATTGATGAATGCTCTTTGAGCCTGATCCTTAGCATTTCTCTGATCTTCCAGACTAGTAATGTTGTCAAAAAAAAAAAAAAAAGAAACAGTCTCTTATGACCTATTCTTTTTTTTTAAGCAATTGGGGTTAAGTAACTTGCTGAAGGTTACACGGCCAGGTGTTTCTGGGTGGGTGCTAAGTGTCTGAGCCTGGATTCGATCCCCCAGGTCATCCCAACACTGGCGCTGGTGCTCTTACTTGCTGTGCTACCTGGCCGCCCCCTTATGACCTATTCTTGATGAAGCCATGTTGACTCTTACTTATCCCATTTCTTTTTCTAAATATTTACTGTCTTTCTAATAATACCTTATAGAATTTAGCTAGTAATCAAAGTCAAACTTACTGGCCTATAATTTCCAAACTGCTCTACTTTTTTTTAAAACAATCAGGACATTTATCTTTTTGCATTCCAGCAGTGCCCTTCTAATTCAAGCATAATCTTTCAGTGATCATGGAGTGTAGCTCAACATAACATGGTTGAGTGGAAAAAATACTGTGTTTAGAGTCAGGGCACCTACATTCAAAACTTTCTCTGCTACCTACTACCCATTCAACCTTGGGTGAGTCACTTACCATCTCTGGGCCTCAGTTTCCCCATTTGCTAAATGAGGGGCTTATACAAGGTAGCTAAGGTCTAAGGTCACTGCACACTCTAAATTTGTAAGAGATGAGCAGTTTTTTTCTTCTGTCATCCATTATCATCATCCTATCCACCATAGTATAGTTGTTTTTTAATTCCATTTTACTATATTTCCGTTCCTTACTAGCGTTAACTCAGAGTTTATTTTGGACCACAATGCTCCTGACAAATGCCATTCTTTAAAAGTTCATCTCCAGTTACCTGCCCTTTCTCCCATCTCCTAAATATGTCTTTTTGAAATCTAAGTTGGCTAGTGACTCTCCTGTATAGCTACACTGGTGTCCTAGATAATTTGTTTTTCAACCTCATCTGAAATGCTTCTCTAAGTGTCTTTAGAATTTCACCCTTGAGAAATTCCCATTCTTCCTGGTCTGGTCAGGTGTATGTTTGGGGACTTTAGGCTGTGATGTCCTACCCTTCTTTTCTTTGAGCCCTTTGACACCTACTTTCCTCAATATAGACTACATGTCAGATTATGTGCTACTTTTCTCTCCTTCTATCACAAATTCTAAGTTTGAATGTTCCTTTCACACCAAAAATCCCCATCATTTTCTCCTCAAGAATCACTTTCTTTAATTTTCTACCTTTCTGAGAATTAGATTCAGAATAGGAATTCCTCTCATCATCTGCTCTACCTTGTGAAGGATAAAATTATTACTAAGATAAGTCAAGATATTATTAACTTATCTGCTTGGGCAGGATATGTGTTCGAGCTCATAGTACAAGGAAATGATTTCCCACATCACTACTACTTAACTCCATGCCAATCTTGTGTTTTGTTATATGAATTCATTTATTTCTTCCTTCTCTACAAGTGGTCTAATATCAATGTCATTTTTGTTGAGAAGCAATCTGGTATGTTTAGAGCATTGGATTTGTAGTCAGGAATGCCTGGATTCAAATCCTGTCTCAGACACTTACCAGATGGGTGACCTTGGACAAAACATGGACAAATCTTCATCCCTTTCAGACTTAGTTTCTTCACCTATAAAATGAGAATAATAGTACTAGTATTACTTAGCTCACAGGATTTTATAAGAATCAAATGAGACAACATCCAAATACTAAATTCTTTGTGAATCTTAAAGTTCTACGTACATACCATTACCGTTACCAAAGGAAGTTCTGTTGATCATTGTCCAAATATTTTCTACCATACTTTCCCCAAAGTATTTCCCAGATTTCTTCATATAGTATATGGCTTCTTAATAAGCAATGTTCCTCCAACCACACCATCACTTTTATTTGTTGGGGGTCTTCATGGCCATATTCTACTGAAAGGCCACGCCCCCAGCAAATCACAATCCAATTTGCCTCTTTTCACTGGTACCTGTATTTCACCTTGCTTCCTACCCATACTTTGTATCTGTGTAGATATGTAGGATGATTGCTTTTAGAGAGACATCTGGACATCTCTTCTGCTTTTCTCATTCCTTTGCTGTGGCTTCTCTCTGTAGTACCTCTCTAGGGAGCTGTATTTTGGCAAGCTTCTCTCTTTTCAACTTAGAGCTATTTTTATTAGATTTGAAAAACTCCAGTCAAATATACGTGTGTGTGTTTATTTTATTTTTACACATATATGTAGGTGTGTGTGTTTATTTTTTTTCCAGCCCTTTTCAGGTGCATTCCATCCCTGACTAAGATAACATCAATTCTATATTTTGAGCTATGGTCTAGAAATGTAAATTTTATTCTCAAATGTCAATTTCTTAACCAGCTGTTCCCTAAATATATCTGTTCTTTCTTCCAAGACACTTGCCTTCAATCAATATCAGTGATTTAAAACAAACAAACAACAAAACTCCACCTAAGGTTTTCAGTTTCTTGCCTACAACTTAATCATTGTGAATATTTTCTAGATTCTTCCTGGCAATATCATTTGTCTTCATTTGAATTACCAACTTGGATAAGAGTCATCAGGTATAACAAGTCTTGGGAAATTCTATATCACATCTTATACATATATATATATATATATATATATATGCCTTTGGAAGAGAGCAAACTTCTCTGTTATTAGTGTTAGGTTAACAAATAGCTGTCTCAGTACCTCTCATCAGGGAGTCACAAGCCACCACTGCTCAGTATCTCTTCCTCTGACCTTTATGGGAAGATATCTCTCCTGATAACGCCTATCGTTCCATATCATCATTTACAAAGTTAACAGAATCTCAGAATTAGACTAGATCTCAAAGGTCACCAACTCCAACCCATGCCTAAATATAAATACCTTCTAAATCCTACTCAACAAGTAGTCACTCAGCCTTTGCTTGAAGAACCGACTACCTTTCAAGGAAGTCCATTCCATTTTGAATAGACCTAATTGTTAAAGAAAAAACAAAGTTTTTGAATGTGGCACTTCCTCTGGTCTGTCATTTTCATTTTTGGTGTTTCTAAAGTAACACAATCCTAGAAGAGTTATGGTCACTGCTATCCTCATCTGTGCTCTAGTCTTTACCCAGGAAGGGCCACTGGTCCCCTGCAGCCACAAGTACTGGTACTCCTTTTTGCCTTGGAACTGTGACCAGGGTCTCTGCTCTCCTGTGACCAACCACCAGTGCTCCTCTCTGCCCTGGAATAGCGACCCAGAACTGTGTTTGGACAATAGAGTTGCCAATCAGCACCAGTTGTAACTGGTGCCAGCAAAAGGTCCCCTGTTACATCTTTCTAACCTCCTTACTGTCTCTGGGCTAAGAGCCCTAGAAGTTGCTGCTGCTGTGGCTAGTCCTTCAGTAAACAGCTGCTATCCTCACAGGGTTGTGGAGGGTAACCTTAAGGGTTAGAATTCCTACTTACACATAAGCCCCCACAGGTGTGCTTCTGACTAACAGTCAAACTTAATTAGCTTTTAAACAAAAGTACTTACCAAGATGGTATCTCAAGAATACTAGTTATAAAAACATTACCCCCAAAAAACCTGGGATACACTGCCCAAAAATATTCCCAAAAAAGTTCATGGGGAGAGTGAGCACAAACTGAAAAAGTAAGGAGGCATGTGTATAGTGAATACCTGTGGGAAAAGGTCGACATAATCCCCAGATACCAGAAGGCCTTTTCTCCTTTCATAAAGTCTTCATGAAGTTCCATTTAGCGGTAGCTCTCCACTGGGCTCCAAGTGTTGGTGCTTTTGTAGAGTTCATGGCTAATCAACAAGTCAACAAACTGAAGGGGAAGGAAGGGAAGGGAATAAATATTTAAACAGGACCTGCTGTGTACCAGGCATTGTGGTAAGTACTTTCTACAAGTAGTATCTCCTTTACCCTCAAAACTATACTGGGAGGTAGGTGCTGTTATTACCCCCATTTTTTTAATTGAACAAACTAAGGCAAATGGAGGTTAAGTGACTTGCCTGGAGTTGCACAGCTCTTAAGTAGCTAAGGTCACATTTGCCCTCAGGTCTTTCTGACTCAAGTTCCAGTGTTCTCCCTACCATATAACTAACTGCCTCAAGCATTTATTAAGGACTTACTATATGCAAGGCACTATGCTAAGTACTAGAGAAGCAAAGGCAAAAACAAAACCAACCCTCGACCCCTGCTATTAAGGAGCCCACATTCTATTGGAGAAGAGGATGTGACAATAAGAACATACATAGTAGACTATTGTTGGGTGGGGAGCAGGGTGAGGGAATAGGAAAGGCTTTCAGCAGATGAGTAAGATCTGAGCTGAGTCCTGAAGGAAGCCAAAGAAAGTCAGAGTTGGAGGTGAGGAGAGACAGCATTCCAGGCATGTGGGATAGCCACAACAAATGAATTGGGTTTGGGTGATGGAGCATCTTGTTTAACACTTAGTAAACTGATGTAGCTGTATTATAGAGTACATGGAGGGGAGTAGAATGTAAGAAGAATAGAAAAGTAGAAAGGGGTAAGGTTGAGACAGGCTTTAAATGCCAAAGCCACTGGAGTTTATCGAGTTGGAGAGGAAGACAGAGGGCAGAGGATGTAGGTCCTAGTATAGTCAGACCTGTACTTAAGGAAAATCACTGGCAGTTGGGTAGAGGGTAGACTGGAGAAGGGAGAGACTTGAGACCAGGAGACTAATTCAGTTATTGTAATATTTCACCCAAGAGGTGAGGAGGGCATTCTCTCTGCCAGAAAGAGTTATGCTTACCTTTACTCAAGTGACTCTCATTGGATGTACTGTCTCTTACTGATCTAGTCTCTTGATCCCAACTGGATACACTGTCCGCTACTGGTCCTGTCTGTCCAATGGTGATGGTGGGAGGAGAAGGGAGGAAGAAGAGAGAATCCCCCCCCCCAACTCCCAATAGTGATTCCATCTCAGGGACTTAAATTCAACTCTACTAGCTCACTGCTTGATGACTGGTCTTTTTATACATCAACCCAGAGGTGTGTCTGATTCTTTCAGGCAATCACAAATTTTTTGGTGGCATTATCTGCCTTTATCTAATGGCCAAAGCATATAATCCTCTCAAATTGATTAAAGACCTAGTCATATTTAGTTTATACTTTAACTGATTGATTCATTGATTACATTGATTGGGGCACCCATTGCTGAATATTTCTGGGACAAGCAAGCAATGCAAGGGTAATACTTCTTCCACAGGAAAACCCTTCAAATACTTGTAGACAGTCATCATTCATTGCCCTCTCCCCAGACCTTCTCTAGTTCCTTAACGTGGAAGTTATTCTGGGGCTAGTGACCCTGCAATGCTAAAGTGTATCAAATTCATTTTCTCTGTCCTCTTTGCCCAGTCCTGATCTTCTGGGGCAACATACTTAAAGGACTTCATTTGATCACAAAACTATTTCTGCAGTAAATGTTGAGGGAAGTTAAGTCCACCAGGTTCTTGAACCCATTTACAGGGCTCCAGGATTGAATTGTATTTTTTGACTGCCTTCTTGTTTCATTTACCATCACTGTGACTTCCTAGAGCGAAACATACTTCCTAGCCACTTATGTGTATTATCTTCCTCATTAGAATGTAAGTTCCAGAAAGGCAGGGATTATTTCCCTTTTGTGTTTGTATCTCTAATGCTAAGTACCGTACCTGACAACATGGAAAGTACTTAATAATTGTTTTTTCAGTCATTGATTTGCTTAACACAGCAGATCTCCCAATGCCTTGGAGGCCTATTTCTGAACCTTTTACTGTTCAGGGGATACTATATTCAGTGTAACACTCAAGCTGTCTCTTGCTCGGTAGCCAGCCCACCCCTTTTTTGGCCATACATGGCCTTGAATAAAGCCTTTTGTACTCCCTTCCTGAATATGTAATTCTTGGCAGTATTCTGCCCCCTAACTGGGGGCACAATGAGATTCCGTGACATACAGTAAGTCTAAGCTTAAATGTGAAAAAGCATACCGAGTGCTTTGCAAACTTTGGAGGACTATACAAATGTCAATGGTTATCACTACAATTGTTAGTGAAAAGAAATGCTGGGGTTTGGGTCAAGAAGACATCTGGGCCTGAATCCCATCTTCAACACTGGCTAACTGTGTGACCCCAGGACCAGTCAAAAATTTTTCTGAGCCTCAGTCTCCTCATCTTTAAAATTGGAATAGCAATGCCTAGAGTACTTACCTCACAGGCTGATTGTGAGGATCCAATGAAATGATGCAGGTAAGGTGATTTGCAAACCTTGAAGTGTTCTATTAGGGTCAACTATTGTCACCATTATTATTAATCTTGGCTGAAAGAATCCAATAAAATACTGGTTATAGAAGTTTCAACTTTGGCAGTAGTCACTACCAGGTACTCCCTCCCATGAGAGAAGATTCCCTCTGAAATATCTCTGATGCTAGCTAAGAGACCACAGGAAAAGCAACAATGCCATCTTGGCCCAGAAAGTTATTTCTTTCTCCCCTCCCATCAATCATTGCTTGGCAGCACAAACCCCAAAGAACGTGCTGTGCTGTAGAGAGGTTCACACTGCGTGTGAAGGATACACAAAGCCCCCATTCTCCAGCCAGCCTTACAGCTGGCCAAAAAGGGGAGAAGAGGGCTTTTCCTTCCTTGCTTATCTCAAAATTCAGAAGCACCCAGGAGCCCAGCGGTACTCCAAGTTCCCAGACTGCTCTGCTCTTATAGGATTTTCAATTTGCTTATAAAGACACACTGTTGTTGCCTTCTCAAGAGTTTTCTCTGTGCCTTACTTTGGTCCTGTCCAGGCTTTTGCTTTCAGACATATGGATTTCTTCCAAGTTCCTATTTCCAGGCATTTGAGACAGCCAGGATACTACCATGTCTAGGCCTCTCCCATGAGACCTAAAACACAGGATGCATCTGCATCCTTGGGGTTTGGATGCCTGGGGCACATGCTGGCCCGTGTATTTGATCTGCCACGACCCCAGATTTCAGTCTTGAGGGTAAAGAAGCCCTGCTTGATCATAACCCTCTGGGAGCCATAAAGATGAAATGGTTTCCTCTCACCATCCTAGGGTCTACCATATCCAAAGGCAGCTGATGGATCCCAAAGAATCAACAGGAATGGCTGACCTTTGTCATTATCTCCTCCTGCCCACCCCCACCCACCCCCAGACTTCTATTTGAGTTGTAAATTCTGGCCATAAAGTTGTTGGAATGGGTCCTCCAGCTGCCACACTCTGTCATCATTGCCAGGAAGGGAAGCTTCTCAGACTGGAGAGTAGTTGGACAGGTTGATTTTTAAATATGGGGACAATAACACATATACATGTGGTTTAGAAATTTAATCCATGAGGCATAAGAAATTGGATACTCCTAGTTGAGTAGGGGGCAAAGAATGAGATTAGGGAGACCTGGATTGTGGGATATGCCTCTTTGAGTAATCCAGCATTGTCTACAAATCCTTTGGGGTAAATGCATCTTGAGATTTTAGCAAGTACAGTGGACAAAATCAGTGACTTGGGGACATGATGGTTTCTTTGCTTTGGTCTAGTTTGCATTTTCTTTTTTTTCTCTTTGTTCCTTCCTTTCCTTTCCCTCCTTCCTTTCTTCTTTCCTTCCTTTCTTTCTGGGATTGTTCTTTAAAATTGTAAAGCAAATACATTTTGCTAATGGTGACAGAAATACCTTAATCTAAGGGATAACACCATTGCCCATCAATTTTGCAAGGCAATAATGCTACTCCCAAGAGACTGAACTCTGAGGCTGAAAGGCAGAGTAGTTCATCACAATGAGAGAATTGGGTTGTTGCTAGGGGGGGAAAGATCCTCTGATCATGCTGTTATTACTAGCATTAATAAGCTGTGTTCATCTTATCTGACACGGGAAGCCTACCTTTTAGTCCTTCTACAATATCTCTCTCTTTATTATGTAGCTCAGGGTCATGGAGAAACACAGCCTGCTGTCTATATAGAGCAGCAGGCAACCTCCTTCATGCTGGTTTTGGTCCCAGCAGGCTTGTTCCCATGTGTCCTGTGGCTCTCCACTATAATGGATGGAAAGACAATTACCTAGGTATCTATCGCTGAAGCTTGGTGGGATGAGAGTCTTGATGGGAATGTAGCAATGGAAGGGTATGCATTCTGTTAAAAGGAAACTGGTCTAGCAAAAGGGGTGTGTCAGGGTCCCCTGGCCTCTGACACAGACATACCAGAAGCAGGGAGGGAATGTGAAGAGGGATTAGGAGAATTACAAATGGACAGGCAGAAATGTCAGCTCAGGCATGCAGTAACATGGTAGCTGTAAGAGTTCCGGATTTAGAGGCAGAGGACCTGGGTTTGAATCCTAGGTCTGCCCCATATGACCTAGGTAACTCTGAACAAGTAAGTTAGTATCTCTGGGCCTCTGTTTCCTGGATGGAGTGAGTGATCTCTAAGGTACCATCATTAGTCTGAACACATGGTTGCAGACATGATAGCTGGGTTTCTGTGTGTGTGTGTGTGTGTGTGTGTGTGTGTGTGTATGTGTGTGTTGGGGGCTGAAAGGAGAAGGGGATAGAGTAATGTACAAGAATATTCAGATAGTGCAATACTCTTCTGGGGACCTTTGGACTACCAAAGCATAACTGTTTCCCTGACCGTGAAGGGAAATCTTATGCTCTGTTTTGTTCCCTGCATCCTCCACAGCTCTTCCTCTGTAGTATGAAGTCCAGTCTAGGCAGCTGTGTGGCATAGTGGATAGAATACTTGCCATTGGTTCAAGAAGATCTGAGTTTATACCAGATGCTTCCCAGTTAATATGACCCTGGGCAAATCACCCACACTCTCTGTGTTTTAGTTTCCTTATCTATAAAATGAGAGGGTTGGAATAGAGAGTTTCTAGAATTGTTGATTTCCATCAGCTAACTGCACACAGTCCTTATACTGGTCATTGTACTTTTCTCAGCCAACAGCTATGCCTACCACTACAGTTTAGCACTGTCTCCTCCAGAGTGTTTTTAGGGAAGTAGCATCATGTGTATCAATTATATCAAAGTATATATTTGTATAGTAACTTATTAACATAAGGGTGACAGCATAATGAACAACATTTGGGTAGGGATAAAAGGAGAAACCAAAGTGATATTGTTTGGAAATATATTACTGACCATAGGTGAGACTTGATTAAGGGTACTTGTCCTCAAGTAACTTCATTCAGCCTTTTGTGCTTTTGTTCAGAAAAATATATGATTCAAATAACAAATGTTTTTTGTAAATCAACTGTGATTTCGATATTTAATAAATAGACTAGTGATATAAACTTAAAACAGATATGTATGTAACATGGATTTACTAATCTGTGAACATATGTATCCCCTCAATATAATGTGTCATTGTTAAGGGCTAGGCCTATTTTGCTTTTGTATCTCTAATGTCTAGTATAAAGTAGGTGCTTAATAAATGCTTGTTGGTTTATAAATGATTGTTTGATTGACTGCTATAAACTACCTAGCCAGTCAGAGGATACGGATGATGCTTTCATAAAGTACATTCCAGAAATAGCCCAGAGGCAAATTATAGTAATGATTTACGTTTTACCTATGTGAATATATACTAAAAGTCTGTTCTGTTAAAAGCAAAGTATCTGATAAATATTTGTCATGACTTGAAGACAGTTTCCTCTTTTACAAATTAACTATGGAAAATGCTGTTCTAAAATTAAATCTAGCCAGTGAGCTAGTCAACAAACATTACTATGTGGCAGGTACCATGTTAAGTAGTGGGGATACAAAAAAAAAAAAATGAAACAGTTCTTGGCCTCAAGTTTTCATTATATTGAAGGAGATAATATGTACTTATATAAGTAGGTACAAAAGAGATTCAAGTTGATTTTGCTGGGGAGGGCACTATAGCTGGGAACATTAGGAAAGGCTTCATGTAAAAGGTGATATTTGAACTAAGTCTTGAAAGAAGCTAGAGAGTCTTAAGAGGTAGAGGTAAAGAGAGAGTATTTTTCAGGCATGGGGGACCACTCAAATGCAAAGGCATGGAGATGGGAAATGGATGTCATGTACGAGAAGACTCAAAAAGGAAGAAGATGGCCAGCAATATAGAATTGATGGGAATTTTTTATGAAAATGGTCTAGTAATATCGGAATTCATAATAATGATGAAAAGAAATGCAGGCCATAGTTAGACATTAAGAAACCCATTTCTTTTTTTAAAGGTATGATGGGAATATGGATAAAAAGAGATGAGCAACTATAATAAAATAAATAAATTTTGACTCCCAATTGTGAGTAATCCTGATGAGGAGAAAAGAGAAAAGAATCTAATGAAGCCAGTATGTTTCCTGATGTGCCCAGCTTTAAAACCACCATATATATGAGAGGTGGAAAAAAGGAGCATACAACTAAGAATGAATTTTAAAAGTTGTTGAAACTTCCAAAAACAGTGTCAGGAAGACTATTTTTTTTATGCAAAAGCTTTTTTTTTTAAGCTTTATCACTGCTTGGGAAAGATGGTATAATTTTTTTATAGAAAACAGAGAAGGCAAAACAACTCAAATCTTAGTCTGCTTCCTTCTTTTTCATCAAGGAAAATGATCCACAAATTAGAAAGGGTAGAAAAAAATTCCTAAGAAGGTATTGATACCTAATATAAGGAAGGAAATAATATAAGAGAACCTGGTCACTTTCAAGCAAGTCAGGTCTTTTACCTTAACGTGAATTGATTACACGATACTGAAATAACTTGTAGCTATCAATACAGAATCACAATAGGTAATTTTTTTGAGGAATTATGAAGAACCAGAAAGTCTCCAGAAAACTGGAAACAAGAAAATATCCATGTGACAACATAATCTAGAGACCTACTACTGAATTCCACAACCTACTCCAAGGCAGCCTGCTTTTCTTTTCTGGAAAGCATGCACTTGGCTCACTGGTGCCCCCTACTGATTTCTAGTTGCTACTATTGCCACTCTGCAGGTGGTCCTTCAGGAAAAGGAATAAACTTTTCTCTATTCATGTTCTCTAAAAATAAAGGGTCAACCAATTTTAGGCTATTTTTACAAGGGTTATTATAAAGCACTATAGAGAAACACATAGGAAGATTACCAAAACAAATGACAGGGGAAAGAGTATATTTATATGTGTATGTATGTATACACATGTATAATAAAATAGATATATGTGCATACATATGTAAATATGCATGTACATATATTGTGTATGTACATATGTCACACTTTCAAATATATACATGCATACACATTCATATATATATATATACACATATATATTAATCCCTATATCTATGGAAAACTCAACCTAGCTCTTTTTAATTCTCTCTTCCTATTTTTTTCAAGCTTGTCCTAGAGACAGTTGACCCACAACATCTTTGTGTTTCCCACAGTGCCTAGAATAATGTTACACATGTAGCAGGTGCAGAACCAAAATGTGTTGAAGGAATATGGAGTTCACCCAAGGCCTAATACGTTCACAGAGCTGACTAAGCATTTACGTGATATTTTATCAGGGCATAGTACATTCCAAAAATTCTTATCAGTTATTTCTACTACTCACTGTGTGGATCAAGCTAACACAAGTGATTGTTTCTAACAGAAGAGTCAACTGCAGCTTTTTTCATTTGTTTGGCACATTCACAGAGGGGTCATATTTAGGGTTAGAGTCCTCCCTCGCTGGCTTACTCACTAGAGCAAATTGAGTCTGTTTCTGGATGTCTGAGGTTGTTCAGAATGATAACAATACGTCAGAAATTTAACTTTCCACAAAATTCAATTCAAAACTCAAGCCAAGAGATACTAAGTTGCTTCCTGTTGTTAGCACAGAGGGTACAAAGACGAAAGAAGCTAGATTTGGACTCAGTAGAACATGGATTCAAATTCCACCTCTCACCTTTGAGACTTCAGTGACCTTGGGCAAATTCTGAATTGTCCTGAGCCTCAGTTTCCTCACCTCCAAAATGGGGGGCTTGGACTGAAGGACCTTAAAGCTGCTGTTCAGCTCTAAATCTAAAACTTAAAACTGAGAACAGCTTCTGCCCTCAAAGAGCTTACCTTCTCCACAAGAATATGGAAGGTACTCCATTACAGCATGCATATAATACTCTTAACTTTGGAGTTTAATGATCAGTAGAAGCTATCTAGGCAGCTTGTGTGAAGATTGTGTTCATGTAAGCCTGATTAAAACTCTGGGAAGACAAAACACCATATCTTAGTTCTTCTGAACCTGAAAACTTTTTATCTGCTGCTATTTGTTACAATAGATCTCATCAAGTGAGATGCCACATGTTATCAGTTGCTCCTTTGTGTTTCAGGAATCTTATAAGAAAAAAAATCACATTAAAAGAATTTTTTTGGTCCTATGAATTCTTTGGTATAGGGAACCTTAGCAAGGAAACTCCCTCATTAATCAACTCTGAAATTCATATTAGTGAATTGTCTTGGGCACTGAGAGGTAAAGTGATTAGTCCAGGCTCACATAGTCAGAGGAAGGACTTAAAGAGGGGTCTTTCTGGTTTCAAGGATAATTCTCTATACATTAAACCAGCAGTTCTTAAAATGCGGTTCAGGAACTTGGGGTCCCTGAGACTATTTTAAGGGCTCTTTGAGGTCAAAATTATTTTATTATAATACTGTTTTAAACTTGAATAATGTATTTATCAATAGATATAACCTACATAAACAAAAGCTCTTTTAGGGCAAATTCAATAATTTTTAAGAGTTTAAAGGGGTCTCAAGACCAAAAAGTTTGAGAACTACTGCTCTACACCAAGCTGCCTTAAACACTGAATTATATAAATGCTATAAGTTATATTATGTCACGCTGTCTTTTATAAGGATCAATTCAGACTGTGTTGGACAGATATCACATTTGGTCTTATTGTTTGGTATATGATCTTTGGTTATTTTATTGGGGGGAAGAAATAAAGGTGGTAGAAAGATATTTGACAGTTATAAGTTCATGATGGTTGTACATTAATGTATAGTGAGTGTCTATCTTATGTCCAGTATTTTTTTTTTGGAAAATATGATTTCTTTCATGTATTTTAAGAATTCCCTATTATAAAAATATCTTCTGGCCCCTTATAAAAATGCTTCAAACTTCTTGATTCAAATATGTGTTGTATTTTTCTTCCCCCCCTGTAGTTTTGTCTTTTGTATGGAACCAAGTTGGTATTCCAGGAGAGAGCATGGTACTTAGAGCATAAATACTTGACCCCAGCAAGCAGTGTGCAGATCAGAAGTCAGGTAAGGCTCTTTGCCATGGGGCAAGACAGGGTGTGGGTCATTAACAATTGGCGGGAAGTTGCTTTCTTAGCAAACAGTTCTTATCAAGCTGGTATCACTTGCCTCCTAAAGAATTTCAGTTCTTCTAGAATTTCACATGCATGCTGTTTTATTTTCTACTGCTATCATGTTACATTTCAAACTTAAGATGACAAGGAAATGATTCATTGTTTTTGCCTGAACTCCCTGACATGAACTCTCCTTCCCTCTCCCTGCCATCTCTGACTCCTAAAGGGCCTTTCTCTGGTTAACAGGAAAGAAAAAGAAAGGGAAGGAGGGAGGGGGAGAGAGAGAGAGACAGAGACAGAGAGATAGACAGACGGAGAGAAAGAGACAGAGAGACAGAGACAGAGATAGACAGAGACAGAGAAGACAGAGAGAGATAGAGAAGACAGAGGAAGGAAGGAAGGAAGGAAGGAAGGAAGGAAGGAAGGAAGGAAGGAAGGAAGAAAAAAAACTGTATATTCTTACAACAGGTAATACTACCTATATGCCTCTAACAATTCATCAAATAGTTACACAAGCTTGTGCTAGCAAGGGGGCAGCTAGGTAACATAGTAAATAGAGCACTGGCCCTGGACTCAGGAGGACCTGAGTTCAAATCCAGCCTCAGACACTTAGAACTTACTAGCCATGTGACCTTGGACAAGTCACTTAACCCCAATTGCCCTGCCTTCCCCCCTCCAAAAAGCAGCAAAACAAAACAAAACAAAAGGTTGTGCTAGTAATTGTTTAATAATGGTCACTCTGGAAGAAAAATGCACCTAATGCAATATTAAGTTTAATCTTCATTATTAATATTTTCCCCCTCTTTCTTAAGGTTAGGCAACCAACAAATCACAATAAGCCAAGCCCTGATTTGTAGCATTTGCTGATTTCTGAAATGTAAATACTTACACTGAATATTTAACAATTGGGTCTCATGCTCCAATTTGAACTGACTCCAGCACACTGGAGGGTATTTGTTGTTATTCAGTCATATCCAACTCTTTATGACCCCATTTGGGGTTTTCTTGGCAAAGACACAGGAGCAGTTTGCCATTTCCTTCTCCAACTCATTTTACAGATGAAGAAACTGAAACACACAGGGTTAAGTGACTTGCCCAGGGTCACACAGATAGTAAGTATCTAAGGCTGGATTTGAATTCTGGTCTTCCTGACTCCAAGTCTGCCACCCCATCCATTGCACCACCTACCTACCCTTTTTCTTTCTTTTTTTTTAATTTATTTACTTTTAGTTTTCAACATTCACTTTTATAAGATTTTGAATTCTAAATTTTCCCTGTCTCTCTCCTCCTCCTCCCCAAAATGGCATGCAATCTGATATAAGCTGCACATGTATAATCATATTAAACATATTTCCACATACTATGCTTTGATCTGCATTCAGACTCCATAGTTCTTTCTCTGGATGTGGATAGCATTTTTCATCATGAGTCTTTTGGAATTATCTTAGGTCATTGCATTGCTGAGCAGAGCTAAGTCTATATCAAAGCTGATCATCACACAATGTTCTAGCTGCCCTTTTCAGGGGAAGTAAATATAGTTTTTCCCCCACAAAAAAAGTTGGCCTGGTCTGTGAGATTCCCAAAGCAGGAGAAAGCCTGGATTGTTTCCAATAAGCCAAAAAAAAAAACCCAAAGAACCACAAAAGAGGGACCATACTATACTATACATACTATGTATTATATATTATATACTCTCTATCTATGTGTATATATGTATATATATACGTATATATATATATATATATATATACTCTACAGTACTATACTATACTATACATATTGTAGGGACTTCCTTTCTAGAGTAGAGTATGTGACTGAAAAGACAGTAAGTTGATACATATATATGTATATATACACACACATATATAATGTGTGTATAAGTATATAATTACACATGTATGCAAATACCTATATACACATGTTTAGCACTTAATACTTTGAGAACATATATAGCAGCTCAGTAGTATTGTAGAAAACACACTGGATTTGGAATCAGAAGAGTCACCTTTGAATTCTGGTTCTGTTACTTTATTAGCTGTTCTGTCTTGATTTCACTTCTCTGTGCTTCAATTGCCTCATCTGTAAAATGGGCATGATACTGCTTCCTGCACTCTTTATCTCTAAGTACTTCTGTGATTTGATTTTGCAAATTGGACAGCTCCACAAAGATGTCAGCTGTCATTAGCTCTCCCAAAAACTCTACAAAGTTAGGAGGGAAGGAATTACTGCTTTTCTTTTTCAAAACACTGAGGTTAAGTGACTTGCCCAAAGTCACACAGCTAATAAGTAACAGCCAGGGCTACAATCCTGGTCTCCTGAACAGAAGTACATTTTAGATTTGTCTAGAAGCTAGATTCATTTTTTAGGTTCCTTAGATTTCTGCCTGGCACACTAACATCTTAATTAGTAAAGAATACCTAAAGTCCCTGAAAGTGTTCCTAAGATTATAGGGGCAGATGCAGAGCAGGAAAATCCTTTAAAAACATCTGTTCTAGTCCCTTGATTCACAGGTATAAAAATTGGAACCCAGAGTGTGATATGACTTGGTCATGGTCATGCGAGGAAGCAATAGAGACAGTATTAAAAAGTAGATTTTTTTCTTTACTCCAAACTCAGTGTTTTTTATATTGTCATTGTGAAGGCCTCACACTATACACCATAACCATGCCTGGTTTAATATATGAATAGTGGTCTGAGTAAGCATTTATTAAATAGAGATATTTTATAAATATTAGAGAGTTCTACTGTATCAAGAAATGTTCAAAAGAACACAAAACAAATGACAACTAGAAATTCAAGGTGACATGCTATTGAAGGGTCAAGGATTTGTTGGTCTTGTAATAAGTAGGGGCATGCTAGAGTCAGCTCTAATGTTTGAAAGACCATTGTTAAATTTTTTAGTGTGAGCATTTATACCTTGGAAATTGGTAATCACTTTGAATCATAGTTTGGTTTATTGATTGTCTACTTAAGAAAATGTGAAAATATGGGGCCACCAGGTGGCTCAGCGAGTAAGAGCACAGGCTCCAGTGTCGGGATGACCTGGGGGATCAAATCCGGGCTCAGATACTTAGCACCACACCCAGAAATAACTGGTCGTGTAAACTTGAGCAAGTTACTTAACCCTGACTGCTTTAAAAAAAAAAATGTAGAAATATAGATTAACCTTAATGTGTGTGCATCTTTATTTATAATATACATACAGTATGTGTGTATATATATATGTGAGTGTGTGTATGTTATGTATATGTGTGTATATATATATGTATGTATGTATATTATGTATGTGTGTGTATTCCCCTTGGAAAACCTGGTTGTGAAACATTTAACCTCACACCTCTGGACACAGGACAATGAAAGATAACTTCTCTTAAGAGGTGAATATGCACCAGAAAGGGCACTGAATTTGAAGTAAGAAGACCCCAGCTTAAATCTTAACTGAGTACTTTACTATCTGTGTAACATCCGGCAAATAACTTTGCTCTTCTGTGCTTTAGTTGTTCTTCATTTGTAAAGTGGGGGTGGGGAGCCGGTCAGATGAAATGATTGTCATTTGTGAGTAATTACACCTCAGCCATAACTTCTCACTGCTGTTAGTTACTTGCTTTCTTAGTTTAGTGTCAAGGGAAACCCGAACAGTAGCCTGAAAACAATCTGCATCCAGTAATGTCTGGTATTGCTTTTACCTCTCCTGAGCAATGACACATACTTTGCACCCTCACATCACTTCCCAAGATCACCTTCTTTTATTGTATCTCTGGAAGGAAGAGGATTCTTCTTCACTTCCTTGTTTTTCGCTGACTAAGCTGTTAATCAACAGTATACTCACCCACCAAAACTATTGTTGGCTTACCTGTTCCTGATACACAGCTCAGTCAGCAACAGTGGTAGAAAAAATCATCTTTTCCTTTCATTTTTGAATATATCTCATAAGTTTTTCTAGGATGCCATCAGGGCAAAATTCCTGCCTGTGAACATTATATCAAGATTTCAAGGTTGTTCATTATATGAAAAAAGGTAGTATAGTGAATAGAGCATTGGCTTTAGAGTCAGGAAGATCTGGGTTCAAATACTGTCTGAGACATTTACTAGCTGTATGACCCTGGATGACTCACTTACATCTGTGAGTCTTGATTTCCTTGTCCACAAAAGGAGGAGTTTGGAATCAATAACCTCTTAATTCCCTTCCAGCTCTAAATTTATGTCCTATGATCTCATGTGCTTTTATAATATGTGTAAATAAATCTTTTAATTTTTGTCCCTAGAAAATTCAATGTACATGTACACACAAATTTCCAGTCTTTAATAATTTAGACATTATGATTGACCTCATTTGCCAGGTCCAGGCCATCAGAGAGACTGAGGCTTATGGATTACTTGAGCTCAGGAGTTCTGGGCTGCAGTGAAGTTAATAAAAATTGGGTGTCCATACTATGTCTGGTACCAGTATGGTAAGCCCCTGAAAGCAGGAGGCCCCTGCCTAAAGAAGGACATACTGACCCAGGTCATAAATAAAGCAGGTCAAAGCTTCCATGCTGATCAACTGACAGATTGTCCCGTGAATGACCATTGTACTTCTAGTCTGGGTGAGACAGGGAGACCCAATCTCATACAAACAAGCAAAAACAAATTTATATACAATATATGTATATATGTATGTATGTATATGCTTAGATAGATTAAATAAATAGACATATACTTTACTTTCCAATAAGAATCTGTATTAAGGACCAGCAACCCATCAGAAGCTCATTTTAAGTGACAAAGCCGTTAAGTGTTGTTCCAATTTGGAATTTTATTTCCATTTTAGGAATTGGGGATTCAAATGCCACAGGGAGGGAACAGATAAGGTAAAGAAGAATTGCATATGCAAATAATTTAGGCATAAAAAATAAACCTACCTACGTGGTACACTAGATGTGGAGTTAAAACAACTGGAGATGTTTACCCTGGAGAAGAGAAGACTCCATGGGGACATGATAGCTGTCTTCAAGTATTTGAAATGCTCTCATGTGAAAGAGGGATTAGTTTTGTTCTGTTTGTCCCAAGGGGCAAAACTAGTAGTGATATGGTGGGAGCTGCAAAGGGTTCACTTAGATTTCATTTCCAGGGGGAAGAAATGTCCTAACAAGGAGGACATTGAAAAGTGAAATGGGCTGTGCTGAGTTGAGAGGGGCTAGTAGAATCTCCTTAGTGGAGGTCTTCAAGCAAAGACTGAGTGATGACTTATCAGGGTGTTAAAGTGGGCATTCTTTTGGAAGCAGGAGTTAGACTAGATGGTTGCTGAACTCCCTTTCAGCTCTGAAATTCTGTAAATCTGTATGACCTGGGATCAACTCCATGCCCTGAGTTTACATCTATTTACTACCTATATATTTTTTTAGGTAATCAGGGTTAAGTGACTTGCCCAGGGTCATACAGCTGATAATTATCTGAAGTCTAATTTGAACTCAGGTTCTCCTGACTCCAGTACCAGTACTCTTTTCTAGCTACCCCATTTACTACTGATATGACCATAGGCAAGACACTCCTCTCTGAGCCTCAGTCGCCTCATCTGTGAAAAGAGAAGGTTGGACTAAGTGGTATCCAATGTTGATTCCAACTCTGAATTAATCATCCATATGAATATTTTTTTTAAAAAGGGACCCTATAGTAACCCGACTGCACACTTCAGTAATATTGCTTATGTCCACTAAATTCTACATTCATCTTTTCTTTTTTAATTTATGAAATAAAACAAGCATTTCCATCTTTTCAAATTTTATTCTAGAGTCTCAAATTAGTGGCATGAGTTCAAATAATTAACCAGTCTTGATTCCATACCCCTATTTAAAACCAGCACTTAAAGTCACTTTTAGTTGAGTATTTAGTAGCCTCATTTCTCTTATCAAAGGATTTGTTTCCTGAAATTTGATACTACAGCTGTCCACGTTCTCTAGTCAGTTACAGGTCAACATTTGAACAGTGGTTCTCAGCTATGTGTCAGAAAGCAAGTTCATTGTATTTAGATGGTGATAAGAATTCGAGACATGTAGCTTGTTGACATCTGGTGGCATCCTGACATTCCCATGTGTCTACTGAGACGCACAGCCCAAATAGGATTTGGAGGTCAAATGAAAATATCCAATGCACATCCTGAAAATAAACTTGATAAAATGTTAAAAATTGGTTTTATTCCCCACCCCTGCTACCCCACCCTTCCCAAGAATCAGTTGATTTTAAAAGACAGATAAGAATGAAACTGAAGAAGGTAAGGGAGGGCTGTTCTCCCTTCACGGTATTGTTACCATGAAATTGTGTGTGTGTACAGTGACTCTCAAATTCCTTCCAAGTTGTTTTGATTACTGTCGACAAGCACTTGCAGGAGAGGATTGTTGAATGTTTGGGCCCAGTGAAGCTATTCTTCCAGAAATAGAAGTTCAATGTTGGCTAGCCCATGAATGTTGCCCTAGGGTGAAGCAGAAATGTAAAGTACACCAGCTTGGCATCTTTATAGTATAGCTCAGAGGAAGGATGCACAGAATGTGTAAATAGAGTACCACATGTTACCAAGGAAGACTCGGGTGAGAGTAGTGGCATAGAAACATAATCAGGAAACATGAATGGTCTTAAGAAACAAAGCAGAACTAGGAGAACAACTTGTACTATGATATCAGTTTTGTAAAAATGAACAGTTCTGAAAGACTTCAGAATTATGATCAATACAATGATTAATCCTGACACCAGAAGACAGATAATGTTCCTTCCTTCCTCTCTTGCCCTTTCTTCCTTCTTCCCTTCCCTTCCTCCTTCCCTTCTTTTCTGTCTTCTTTCCCTCCCTTCTTTCCTTTCTTCCTTCCCTTCCTTTCCCTTTCCTCCTTTCTTCCCTCCCTCCCTTCCTTCTTTCCTTTCCCTTCTCTTCCTCTTTTCTTTCTTCTTCCTTCCTCCTATTCTCCCTCCCTCCCTCCTATTCTCCCTCCCTTCCGTCCTTCCTCCCTTCCTCCCCTCCTCCCTCCCTCCCTTCCTTCTTTCCTTTCTTCCTTCCTTCCTTCCTTCCTTCCTTTCTTCCTTCCTTCCTTCCTTCCTTCCTTCCTTCCTTCCTTCCTTCCTT
>NW_027187378.1:22852544-22898036 GCF_028583685.1 Petaurus breviceps papuanus | reverse complement strand
TCCTTCCTTCCTTCCTTCCTTCCTTCCTTCCTTCCTTCCTTCCTTCCATTCTTCCTTCCTTCCTTCCTCCCCTCTTCCTTCCTTCCTATTACATCCAATAATTTCATCAAATGGGCTGGGGGAAGGAGAGAACTCAACTGATCTGGGATCCTCTGACCAATCTATCCCACTACAATGCTTTTTATATGTTCACTCATTTGAACCTCACAATAACCCTTTGATATAGACACTACAGGTATTAATATCCCCATTTTACAGCTGATGAAACTGAGATTCAAAGAAGAAAAATAATTTGGTTATGGTCATACAGCAAATAAGTTTCAGAAACATAGTTGAAACTCCAAGTCTCCTGCTCTATCCACTCTACCATGTTGCCTCTGACTATACCTTAGTGATACTATATTGGAAAGGAGGACTGGAAATCATTAAGAGCTAATTAAGCCCAGTGCAATTCAAGTACCTCAGCTGCATATTCAACAATCCAAAATGACTGATCACCCTTTTCAGATCAGACAAACCCCTAGTCAATTCAATTAAAAAAAATTTTTTTAATCGGTCAAATCAGTTGATTGGTTAGTCAGGTAGACCTATAGCCATGACAACTCTGATTTATGATCCTGGGGGAAGAAATTTGGAACAATAAGAGGCATAAATTATGGCCAGCTGAACTACAAGAAGCCAGAATTCTGTTTACATGATTTTAATCTTAAGCAATATACTATTTTTATTTGCTTGTTTGAAGTGTGTGCAGAATCCAAGTAAAGACTTGACCTGATCAGATAATGACTAATTAGAGGGAATAATAAAATCAAAAATAGAGGGATATAGAATGTAAGCCCCTTCCTATAGGGACTGTTTTTCATTTGTCTTTGTATGCCTAGTACCTAGCATGATGCCTTGAACTAAATAATTCCTTAATAAATGTTTATTGGATTAGGAAGTTGGTACCAGAACAGTTTGTCTATTATATTAGTAACCTAATGACAATAAGGATACTTCATCTCCTTGATAGTTTTAAAGATAAAAAGGGCTTATATAGCTTTGACAGAAGCATTCAAGCCTTTCACTGTGTGCAAGTTTTTATCATTGGCTTTCTTCCATGCTATACTGAAATGTATCTTTTTTATGGACTCTCTGGTTTTCCATCACTGTTTTCTTTACTCCTAAACCACCTGGATTGAGTCAGTATAACAGATGTTCACGCACCCTGAATCGAATTCAACGTCAGCTGAACGATGAGGCATTAGTTATGGTATATTTAAAATATTCCTTGGAGTGGGCAGTAGGGCCATCTTATTCAGTCACACCTAGAGCTAGCAAGCATTTGTATTCAGTTGTGGGGGACTCTGAGAAAAGGTCTGTGGGATGTCCCTTCCTCCTGTGAAGTGACAAGAGAACTCTTTCTCACTTAATTCAGCTTAAGGAGTTGTCAGATGATAAAATGGGAAAGTCAGTGTAGAATATAATCCTACAAATTTACATCAACTCAAGTGGTGCAAAGAAATAAAGTTCATAATTGATTTGTATCTTCACTGAGCTGGAAGATGTTATTGGGTCAGCATTTAGGTGGAATAGTAAGGTAGGGAAAATAAATGATTCAAATAAAATAATATTTTTTGAAACATTTCTGTAGTGTGTTCTCTTTAAAAAAAATAGTTTATAAAACAAACTATTTGGAACCTTCATTTTGTGCATTTCCTAGGACATTAGTCATTAAATTGAATGAGAATATCCTCTAAATGGAAATTTTCCTCTTGATCCTATGGTTCAAAAATCCATCATGAAGAGAATTTCAAAGCAGACATGCAGGTTGTGAAACACTGTAGTTCCCAGCTCTTGTAGGATTTAGAAGAAGAAATCCCAGAAATCAACTAACCTAATCTCCTAATTTTATAGATGGGGAAACCAAGTCCCAGAAAAGGCAAATGGGCCACCAAAGGTCACACATCCAGTAAGGGGCAAAAGTGTTCTGAAGCCCATCCACCATTCCAGTCTAGAACTCTAGAAAGTGGTCCTTGTACATGGTGCTCCCAAGAATGGAAAAATCTCCTTCCCTTTCTCCCATCCATCTCTGCCCCTACCCAAGGCTGTACCTCAGTGACATAAAATGCATTGTTAAACTAATAAATGCAGGTCATCCAGCTGAGGTTAAGAAAATATATGTCAGATTTGGTTTCTTCAATCTGGCCAGTAGGAAGGACCCCAAGGTCATTCCCCCCACAAATCCAGGTTTTCCTCATGGCAGCCACCTGGGCAGCTCTAATTCTTTACCCAACAGTGTAGCTTTGTGTGACCAGAAGGGTGATCCTTGTATCATTATCTGAATTCCCTTAATTGAAGAATAACTTGTTATGATCATATGGGAGGGGGTTATTTGTTTAGCTCAATACAAGCATCTGAGTCCATTTGACAGCTGTGTTATATTGTGATTTGAGGGGAAGGGCAGGGTAGGAAGGTGCTTAGAAAGCTAGGTAATTATGATTCTCTTTTCCTAGCACCCTCAATTTGTCCCCTGGCCTCAGCATATCATGAAATTTTCCTGCCTGTGAAAATTTTATAGTATACTAGAGACAAATAAGCATTTATGTAGTACCTACTGTATGCTAGACACTGTTCTGAGTGCTTTACCGGTATCTCTTTGGTAAAAGCATAATACTCCACATGAAGAGCTATAGCTAGGAATTCTTTTATCTGGGTTTGAGAGAGTTGGGTGGGTTCATACCACAGTGCCACAGAGGACAATCTGGCTACTGATTTAGTCACTTTCTGAGAAGAGGAAGGTTCTTTCCCCTCAAGTTTGACTTGTGCTTTTGTGAGAACGACAGGGAAAGATGGAGACCCCAAAAGAGAGAAAGAATGCTGGGGGTAGCAGTCCAAGTCTTGGGGATGGAGTAGGGTCATGTTGCACAGTACAAGTCAACAATTACAAGGCGTAAGACTCAAAGGCAGCAACCAGCCATCCACCCACCCAACCAACCAGACAAAGGCAGGGAGGCTATGTGCCCCCACCAAGTTAGTGGGCATTCGTTATGGTAACTATGGAGAGCCCCATTCATGATAACTAGTTATAGCTCTGCACTCACTCACAAATGCTGAGTTCAGAAAAAATATACCCCTCAGAAGGAGATCAGTTGAAATTTTTCTAAGGGCAGATAGGAGGTACAGTAGATAGAACACTGGGCTTGGAATCAGAAAGACTCATCCTCATGAGTTCAAATCTGGCCTCAAATACTCGCTGTGACTCTGGGTAAGTCACTTAGCCTTGTTTGCCTCAGTTTCCTCATCTGTAACATGAATTAGAGAAGGAAATAGCACACTCCTCTGGGATCTTTGCCAAGAAAACCCCAAATGGGCTCACAAAGAGTCAGACAAGACTAAAATGATTCAATAGCAAGTTGAATTTTTGTATGTTTTGAGCATGTTCCATTCAAAGCACCTGCCATAGTAAAAAGGACAATTTGTACACATAAATAACTACATTCAACTCAAAAGACATTGAGCAATAGAAGGGTGATTGATGTAGTAATGATAATGCTGAGCTAAGACTCGAGATCTGGGTTCAAATCCTACTTCTGATACTGAAATTATATGACATGACTATGGACAAGTCATTTCACTTCCAAGTTCAACTTTTCTTTTCTGTAAAATGGAGATAATAACTTTTGTATTAATTATCCTACCTTTTTTCCCCATTCTATTCCTATATGGATTTTTAGGCCACTCTTCAGAGTAGTCATGAATTTTATTTAGGAACACTTATAGTTTGGTCTTATCTTAATATGATATTCTCAGCATCATCTACCAACAGGGAAATTTATAGAACCTTATTGATCTGTGTAGTCTTTCTTCTCTTTGGACTCTGCATAGGATATCTGCCATAACAAAGTCAAATGCCTTCAGTGTTCACATGTCTCCCTATTTCATGTCTTATTTTATATTAATGACCAAAGAGTTATAGAACAAAATTGCTGTAGTGGCTTTAACTCTCAAGGAATCATTTATGATCTTAATATATAGAAAAGAAGCTCCTTATTGAAAGAGGTACTGTAAGGCTACATTTTGCCCTACCCAAGTCACATACTTTTTTATAATTAGCAAAAAATACAATGAAATATTGTATTCTTTACAACTTTCCATCCGTGTGTAACTGTAAAGAAGTAATCTACTGGGAAACATCTATTGTGAGTTTGTTATCATCTTGTGTTTTGTGTTTTCAGTAAGGATACCCTGAATGCATGTGTAGGTAATTCTGATGAAAATTTTATAAACATTAGATAGACATATGAGTTGGTAGTTATTGATGGTTCTGAACCCTGTTTTAAGAGTAGTGAGTCTATCCATGATTTTTCCCCAGTCACTCAGTATTTTCTCATATTTTAAATATTTAAAACTCAGTCCCTCAGTGGATCACTTCCAATGCAGATCTTTTCTAAGTAGATGAAGAGTTTCTTCTGTCTAGACTATGGCATGTAGCCTAATAGACAGTCCATCGAGTTCATCTATTAACTTTGGATATTCATATACCTTGGATGAGCAATGCAGATGGATGAAGAAATGAGGAAGAGGAAGAAAATGAACTTGGTTGTATTTGGGAAATTGTGTAGCCCTTTTAATGATCTTAAACTACTCCCTGACACAAAACTCCATTTTTTTACATCTCTAATCTATAATCTCTTGGTCACAAGAGGGAACATGATACATCATTGGCCTAGCTATTCTTGGAGTCAACAAGAAGGATGAAGTTCAAGTTCCATTTCTAACACATACCAGCTGTGTGATCTTGGGCAAGTTACTTAAGCTAGGTAGTTCTCTAAGATTACAAATTGTTAGAAAAGTTTTTAACCTCCATTGGTAGAAGGAGCTTCCTCACCTGGGAGTTCCTTATATTAATGAAATCACAAGTTCACTTCATAGCTCTAACTCTATTCTGGTGATGCCTTATTGCTACAAATCATGGGACCTCAGTCTCCAAAGAATCAAAATGGAATGATCCAAAGGGTGATGAGGAGATGCATGGTGGACATAAGTGGGCCGCAGCCTATTGTTAACAATTCCTCATGTGCCAGAAATGGTATTAATATATTGTCCAAGACACATATGTTCAAAAAAGGAGTCATGTGACTAGAACAAGGGGTCATGTAGGTAGCTGGAACCTACTCATTTCTAGTGCTGCCTTGTTACAAGGCCTAGAATAGAGGGAAGACTCTAGCACATGGAGTAGATTCTTTTTGGAGAATTTATTAAAGAAAATAGATAAAAATTACAGAGGATGAGAAAGCATAGGTGGGTTCTAATATGTACCATGAGAAGATGTTCTAACTCAGAGATAGGTTATAAATCCATTGAAATTTTTATTTCTCAAGGTTGTGAAGGAAGTACTTTGTAAACCCTAAAACTTCATACAAATAGGTATTGTTTGTCCAAGAAATGCCTGTGATCATGGTGAATAAAAATGGACTTCTCCAATCTTGTATCTCAGTTACTAGAGGCTTTTTCCAAGATAAATTAATCTTTTATTTTACCCATTTAAATCTTTATGGGCACACATATTATTACCCCAAAGGCACCTAACATTTTTCTTCAAAGTACAGAGATGACATAGATGCTACTACCAGATACCCCTTATGGCATGACAAATTGTGAATTATATTAATGACAATAGTTGGCATCCATTTATAATATTTCTTCTGAAAGATTGTGATGTAGGAGAAAGAACACTGACTGTACTTGGAATGAGAAGACCTAAGTTTGAATCCCAGCTCCCACATTTACTATCCATGTAGTAGCTAGGTGGCTCAGTAGATAGAGCACTGGGCCCAGAGTCAGGAAGACTCATCTTTCTGAATTCAAATCTGGCCTCAGAAACTTATTAGCTGTGTAACCCTGTTTGCCTCAGTTTCCTCATCTGTAAAATGAGCTGGTGAAGGAAATAGCAAACCATTCCAGTACCTTTGCCAAGAAAACCCCAAATGAGGTCATGACTGAAATAACACAACAGCAATACAAGAGGAGAAACTGGAGGCTTCCCTTGGGAGGTGGTACTTCAGGCTGTTGTTGTTTGTTCATTCTTCAATCTCAAAGAGGACCAGGACATCAAGAAAGTGATGTCATGACTTGAAAGTGAATTGGATTTGAGTGAGGGAGGGCTGTACAAGGTCCCCAGCCTCACTTTCTCTTCCAGAGCCATCTGGGTCCAGTGGCCAGATAGAGATCAGGACAACTGGAGATGGCTCTGGGTACTGCAGATGAGCCTTGAGGGAAGATAAGGATGCTAAGAGACAGAGTTTTGGAGGGAGTAGATCACAGGCTTGAGGAGCAATTAGGACAGCTACAAAGCCCAGGAGATGGATATTTGGGCTAAAGGAACAACGAGAAGTCTTTGGCTGGTATATAGAATGCTTGAAGGAAAATGTTGTAAACTAAGGCTAAAAAGGTAGAATGGAGTCAGATTAGAAAGGGCATTAAATGCCAGGTTGAGGATTTTGTATTTTATCCTTGTTGAAACTGGGAGGTAAAAAAGGCTTTTGAGGAGAATAGTGACGTGGTCATATGTATACTTTAGATTATTTTGGCAATTATGGAAATTAGATTGCATAGAGAAACAGCTTTAAGTAAGGAACTATTTGAGAATTAGGAGGCTATTTCAGTGATGGCTGCTCTTCATGACTAATAAACTCCCTTCTCGCTTCTCACCTCATTGGATCCCTCTCTTCCTTCAAGACAAGGCTTAAATGCTACCTTCTACATGAAGTTTGTTCTCATTTTCCCAAATGCTAGGACCCTACCTCCCAGATTTCAATGTGGCTAACTACACTCAGGTCTATTCTGAAAAATCGCAGTACTGTGCAAAACTGCACAATAAAAACCACAAGGTTTATGGGGAAAATAGGGTTAAGGTAACAGTACTCTAAATTTTCACCAGTGACACATTAAAAAAATAGGAATCTAATAAAAATGGTAGCACAGTTTTACACATATAAAAGGTTAAGAAATACACAAGTACTACAATAATAAATAGTTGGAGCCTGGGGCTTCAGGCTGTGGCTCAGTCTGTGTCTCAACTTTCTACAAGCCATTGACTGACAAAGTCGACAGCTATAGGTGAGAGGGTCTCAGTGGACCCAACTTCAGGATGGTTCATGACTCTATCTGGGCAAAATGAGGGAAGGTTGGAGGAAAGTGGGGGATGGGTGTGGACCAGCTCTCTGCCCTCAGCTCCTACTGCTCTGGACGATATACTATAAACATGACACTTTACCTTGGAAAAACCTTGAAGTTTGTGAAAATGTATGTTGGGGAGGTTGTAGATTATGAATTATAGTGAAGTGGTGCCATTTTCTGTGTTCTTGATGTTTTTTTTTTTGGAGCAGGGAAAGCAAGGCAATTGTGTTTAAGTGACTTGTTCAAGGTCACACAGCTAGTAAGTGTGTCAAGTGTCTGAGGTTGTATTTGAACTCAGGTCCTCCTGATGCCAGGGCTAGTACTCTATTCACTGTGCCACCTAGCTACCCCTTTCTTGATGTTTCTTGAGGCTAAAATCATGCATAAGCAAACCAAAAATTTGTTATGCTTCAATTATTCCCTAATATAGCAATTACATTGGAACAAATCTGTGACTATACTTTGTATTTCTTTGTATTCTCTTTATATTTGTTCTGTATGTATTTATTGACTCTCCTGTTAGAATGTGAACTCCTTGGAAATAGATGGTGCTTTTGTTCATTGTATCTGTATCCTCAGAACCTATCACAGTGCCTGACACATAATAGATTCTTATTAAATGCTTGTTGATTGATGAATGCAGGTGAATGATGATGAGGGCTTAAAACTATTGTGGTGGCCACGTGAGTGGAGAAAAAGGTAACAAAGATTATGGAGGTAGCATTAATAGGATTTGAGAATACATTTTATGTGGTGGATGGGGAAGGAGGACATTTTCACAGTTATATATCTGGTTGCCTGGGAGGATAGTGATTCCATGAACGGAAATACCGAAGATGGAGAAAGCACTTAGAAAAGGGAAGGCAATATATTGTTTTGGACATGTTGGATTGAGTCAATAACAAGACATCCAAGTGGAGATGTCCAAGTAGCAGCTGAAGATTTGAGACTAGAGATCAGGAGAGAAATTAGAGAAATCAACATATAGGATTGGGAGTCCTCTTTCTAATGATGATAAAAGTAACAGTGGGGAGCAAGGAATATGTAGGATCCTCCCCCTGATCAGGATCATGAAAGGAGTATTCAGTATTCTAGGGAAATTTAGATTTCTGTTTCAGTCAAAAAATAGAAGAGTGTAAGAGGAAATAATTTATAATGAAGAGGATGCTATTTAGGAGAGAGTCCTTCATTGTGGCAATAAATAGCAAGGACTCCATTTTAAGCCATGGGAGAAATATCATGACTGAAAGCCCTAAGAAAATGATAAAGCTGACCAGTGCTGCATTTGTTTCTTAGCTATTACTATAACACTAAGAGAGGTTATCGGTGCCCCTGGTCATTAGCCATGAAATATATGAAAGCTACTCATTAAAGAGAAAAGATACTCTTGGAATAACAGCATCATTCCCCTACTCAATAATTCCTGTGGCTCCCTATTACCCCTAGGATCAAATAAAAATTCTTCCATTTAGCTTTTAAAGTCCTTCACAACATGACCTCAATCTCCCTTTCTATCCTTATTACATATTATGTTCCTTCATGCACACTATGTATGGTATAGTCACACTGATTTTCTTACTAGTCTTCATACATGGCATTTCCCATTCCCATGCTTTTTTGCACTGGCTGTCTCCTATGCATACAATTTCCTACTTGCATCTCTCCTTTAAAATCCCTACTTTCCTTCAATATACAAGTCAGTAACACCTATCTACATGAAGTCTTTCCTGATACTTTCCCCCTGCTAATGGCCTTCCCCCCCCAAAAAAAATCACTGTTTTGTATATGCCAATATAAATGTATGTGATCTCTCTAGGTAGATTGTAAGTTCTTAGAGAGAAGAAACTGTTTCAGTTGTGTCTTTGTATCCTCCATTGCCTAGCATTTTCAGTGGTGACTTGTGATTGCGTTTGGGATTTTCTTGGCTAAGATACTGGAGTGTTTCACCATTCCCTTCTCCAGCTCATTTTACAGATGAGAAAACTGAGGCAAAGAGGGCGAAGTGATTTGTCCAGGGTCACATAAGTGTCTGAGACCAGATTTAGAAGATGAGTCTTCTTGACTCTGGGCCCAGCACTCTATCCACTGTGCCATCTAGCAGCCCTAGCATATAGTGGGTGTTTAATAAATGTTTGTTGCCAGATCATTTGAATAATGCACCAGAAAAATCTCTAAAAGTATAGCTTGGTTTTAGTCAAGTCTTCTTCACAAAGAATGAAAGAAAGAAGAGGGAAACTGAGAAGATAAAAAGATGATGGCCTGGTAATTTCTAAGCATGGCATGTAGATAATTTGTAAATCTATACATGAATACAGGAATGAGCTATAATTCCAGTAAGTGCACAGCTCTCCAAATGGGAACAACCAAAACAGCCTGCTCCCCATCCACAACTCAGGAGATAAATAAATCTATGCATTGGGCCAGATGTTGAAAAACCATAACTGTATGCAATTACTTCCCTATTACTTTTTAAAAAAGAAAATTGTGTCTCACTTGACTGTCCCTAGAAATTATGCATTGGGCAATATTGCCCCCCTCTTAGTCCCTAGCTTCCATAGAGCTTGAGCTCTCCTCCCCTCCACCTCCCCAATCCCTGTGTTATGTAAGCATCAATCCCTTGATTCTTATGCTAAAGAGTTTGCCTGCTATTGTTGCTGGCAGTTACAATACCTGACTTTATCTGGAGAATCTTTTTCAGAAGTTGCTGACTTGAATTTTCTTTGCTTGAATTAGCGATACTGTCCCAGGAGATCCTCTCAGCAAAGCCTACCAGGGAAGAGAGCCTGCATTGATGGTACCTTGGAGGCTTGCTCTAATAAAGGCCTCTCTCTTGGGAATGGGGAAAACAAAAGAGCCTGCACAGAGGCATCTATGTGTGAATTTTCTCAGTGTACCTAGAGTCCATCACAGGCCTGCAGCAATTGTTCCCTGCCCCTTTCTTATTTCACTTGTCAATATTAGCACCAGAAGTGACTTCTGACTTCATGGGAACCAAAGAGTGAAGGCATGAGTCATTGCTTGAATCTCTAAGAGAAGAGATGGCCTAACCTTTAAAGAGAACAACAGAAAGGCTTGATGGGTAATTCATGCAGGGAAACAGTGCCTAGCCAATTTTCACATGAAAGGCTTAAAGCCAAATTAATGGGTAATAAACTCTGAAGTCTTAATTCCCCAAGGTTTTCCCTAGCCAAATGTTTTATATAGTTTTTGTAGCATTGAGTATAAAAACAAAAACAAATACAGCCCTCAGGGCAGAGTCAGTACAAACTTGTTACACACTTGACAAGAGCCTTAGGCCTTAGGTTTGTGGAATTGGTTGGTTTTTCTTTTATGTATTTAGCAAATTCATATACTTTTTTTCCTTCTACCTTAGGAAGGGAACCCAAGGCTATATTGGATGCTCTCCCCGCCTTTCCCCCCTCAATTATTTTAATGCTGATTTCATGTTTTAGCCACTGTGGAATTTTAATTTGTGCTCCAAACTCAGGATAAAGCCAACGTCAAAGATACCAGTGGTATTTTATAGTAACATAAATTTAGAGCAGAACAGCATGTAAGAAAATATCCCGTCCAACTTACTCATTTTATAGATAAGGAAACAGGGGCCCCAGCAAATTGAAGTGAGTTTTCCAATGCAAATGGCAGAGCCAGCATTTGAACTCAAGTTCTCCACATCCTAATCCAGCACTCTTTTCATTTTACCCCAATTAGCTTCAAATTATCAAAGTATGTTCATGTGGGCAATAAGTGTTATTCTTTGAAAGACACATTGACTCGGGCTGTGGCACCCTCTGGGACCCAGTCATTTTTCTCCAGGTCTGTATTGAGTGAATTAAAGGTCTCAATTCACAGAACTTTCTTTCTCAGAGGCAATGTGGGAAAGGAAAAAGTAAAAAGATCCAGGTTCTAAGTGGAGTTCTGCCATTGATTCATTATATGGCTTTGGGTAAGTCACTCCTCTCGGAGCCTCTGTCATCTCCTCTGTGAAGTAGGTAGGTTGAATTCAATCATCTCTAAGTTCCTTTACTTGCTGACATTCTGTGAGTCTTAGAGTCCTGAAGTAAACCGGTAACATTTTATTATGGCCTCCTGGTTTAATATTCTTTCAGATTGAATCTCAGAATTTTTGGTCTGTTAAAAAAAATGTTACTAGGGGTGGCCTTGTGGTTGCTTTAATCCCAGTGGCATTGCTTTTATACGGTTTCCTGTATTCTAAAGTGAACACTGTGCATTTGTCTTTTTTTAAAAAACCTTTCCTTATATGAATCAGTCATATCTGAACAATTATCAGATGCTTCTGTTAAGTGGTTAAAAGAAAGGCCTGGGGGGTGGGGAGGGGGGGTGTTGCCTGTTGTTTTAACTAGCAATCATTAGGCAGAATCACAGAACTTCAGAGTTGGGAGAGACCTCAGAGATCATATAGACTAACCTCTGAAAAGAATCTTCTTTAAAATGCACTTGATAAGTGGGCATCTAGCCTTTATCTGAAGATTGCCAGTGGGAGGGAATGATTACCTCTGGAGGGAGCTCATTCCACATTGGGGCAACTTTAATTATTAGGACATGTTTTCTTATATCAAGCTTAAATTTGCTCTTTGCAAACTCGTTGCTTCTGGTTTAATGCTTGTATGGCCAAATAGGGCAAAGGTAATTCCCCTCCCCCATGACACCACTTGAAATAATTAAAGAGAGCTGTCATGATCTTGAATTTTCTCTTCTTCAAATGAAAAATCTTTAGCTCCCTCAACTGATCCTCTTATGGAGTGATCTCAAGACCATTTGCTACTTTGGTTGCCTTCCCCTGGATGTTCTCTTACCAGTATCTGGAGGTGTACTGGAGCCAGATCCTTACTGGAGCCCATTATTAAATTTTCATTGGAAGCATTTACACCTCAGGAATCTGCAAATATACAAAATGGGCTTTGAGTTATTTTCTTCTTGATTTTTTTAAACTTGAGAAAGTGCTGGGAAAATATGATAATTCAAATTAAATTTAAAAATATGTCGTGTTCTTCCCAAATAGGGGTGTCCAGAACTCAATACAGCATTCTAGTTGTGGCTTGGATGAGTATTGGGTACAGCAGCACTCTCAACTCTCTTTATTCCTGTAAGTTATGTAGCTAGGTGGTGCCATAGAGCACAGAACACTGGGTCTGGAGTCAGGGAGACTTAAGTTCAAATCCAACCTTAGATACTAACTGTGTGACCCTGTGCAAGTCAATCAACTCATTTGCCTTGGTTTTCTCATCTGTAAAATTAGTTGAAGGAGGAAATGGTAGAGCACTCCAGTACCTTTATCAAGAAAACCCCAAATGGGGTCATGAAGAGTTGGACAGGACTGAAACCACTGAACAACAAAATACATTCCTAGCTTTTTTTTTTTTAAGCTACCACATTGTACTGTGATACATCAGCCTTTGTGATGGTCAAGGCCACAGAGTTAGATGAAGGTATTTTGTTATTAGATGGGGAAATATGAAGTGAGAAGTTATAGGCTAGATCTATAGCTGTTCCCCAGAGACAATCCAAGAAGTGAATTAACTAGAGCCCTGCAGACAAAAGGACTATGGCTCAAGTGCTTTTTATTCTGGGTATTTTCAAAAATCTTTTCTCTATCCAAGGGAATTTGTTTAGTTGCTCACTAAAGAAAAGAAAGATAACAGTGATGTGTGCAACATACTTGGATTAATTTGTCCTTTCTCAAAAGGCCACACTGATTAATTGCATGTTGAAAATTTAAGAGATGTCTCTCTGGTATATAAATAAATTCTTTAGTTAGAGCAAATGCACTTTTTTAAAGCAAGACAACTTGGTTCTAACATTTTGGACGATTCTACGTTTCTCAGCTAGCAAAGGGATATATCAATATGAAGTATGAGTGATTTTTCATTAGAAAAAACTAGTAAGTTGGTGGTGTCCTTATTGCTTCATCTTAATAAAACTTCATTACATAATGACTCATAAGATTAAGTATTCCATGTTGGACAATTAAAGAATGTCAGAATTCAGAGAGAACTCAGAGTTCAACCTGTATCTGATTAAAAATTTCTTCTATAATACGCCCAACAAATGGTCAACAAGCTTTTCCTGAAATACCTCTAGTGGCATATGGCTCCAACTCTTTCAGCCTCTGGATCTACTCATTAAACCCAATCAGTCCTCACACTGGCACCCAAAGATGGACCTTCACTGTGCACCTACTACTCTATACTCTTTCAGAACCCCTAGTGTAACCCTATAGGGAGGGGAAGGTACTCCTATTACTTGCTACTATCGCTCCTAAACCCTTATAATTGCTTACTCTTTACACACAATAAACCACAATGTCTCTATAAAGTCTTAAACATAAAATATTTGCTTAATGACAAGACAAAAGTAAGAATAATTATGTTAACAAAACAAATGCAATAAATATATTTTTTAAAAAAATTCATAGTCCACACATAAACTTGAGCTGTACTATTCCAATCCAATACAAGCAATGCTTGGTGGGGAGAGTGGGTGCATACTTATAGAAACCTAGCAGGGAGGTACATGAAATAAGGAAAATCAATGTGCTCAACAAAATACACAACTTTAGACTATGGGTCTTAATGTCCTTTATCCCTTCAGAATCTATACCCTACAAAGCTACTTTTCTGCTAGTCACTCCCCTTTGGTCCCCTTCACTCTCCTGCTGGGCAAATCTACTCCTCCTTTGCTCAAAATGATAAAATAGTGACAAGCTCTTTTAACTTACATTTACCCTTAAAAGAACACAAAGCAATCATTGCATAATTATATTGATAAGCAGTTACCATAAACCTAAGAAATTCCTCCCACTGGCTTGCTGGGCAATGAAGACAAATCTAGCTGGCTCTTTGTTCAAAAAAATTTCATGTTGTACAATCAGCCCTCAGCTTTACATTACTTCAAAATGGCAGACTCAAAATGGTCACCTCTCTAGGCAATGCAAACAAACCGAGACAAGTCCTCACTCAATAGAATTCTATGTTATCCTCATACAAGTCTCTTCTTACTGTAAAGCAGATGTCCACTCTGGTTTTTGAGGCAAAAACATGGGAGCAGGGGTAGAGAGAAGTGAACAATAAAGAACAATAACTCAAACTTCATCAGGATTCAGTTCTCTTCTGATGAGCAGATTTCTAGCCTTTTCTTCAGCCAGTCCACAAAGCAATGCCTCTTCCAATCTACAGACTGCAAGTACCATTACTGAAACATCTGTCAGCTAACAGTTTCTGCTAGCTTCTTAACAATACTTCTCTTCTGAACTCCTCTCCTGAGGGCTTCTTAACTGCTAATGGCTTGAATCATTAGCCTTCTGATCGGTCAGTGACTCATTTTTCTCTTATGAGATAAATCTAATAAAATCTAAGTTTCTGTCAGTTATGAAACTAAAAGTTCTTATTTAACGTTCTTGTAGTCTCCAAACCACTTTGTGATTTACCACTTTATGAGTTTTTACTTCTAAACTCTAAGAACAATCATGTGCAAATGAGTAAAGATCACATTGTCTTATAAGCTCAGTCATTTTTTCTGCCTTCAGACGGGTCCCTTCATCTGAGAGGCAGTTCTCTATTTAGTCCTCCTAGCAATGTGTACCCTTGAATTTTAAAAGAAAATCTGCTTCTTCACACAAAAATTTTATTTTTTGTATATAAAAATTCTCTTCCTGTCCTTTTCAGCAACTAAAATTCACATGCGAAAGGAAAAATGCCTTATATCCTCCAAAAGTTGATCTCATTCTTTTTTTATATACAAAAGTTGTTTGCTTAGCAAGCTGCTTGTATAGAAAAGGGTCAGTATCTTACAAAAAAAGAAGGCATTATTTCTAATCACCTAATCAACTTGGTGACTCTTCTCTGGATGCTTATCAATGCCCTTCCTAAACTGTAGTACCTGAGACTGAATACAACATTCTGGAAATGGTCTGAGGAGAGAGGAGGAACAGCATCACTCTCTCTTCCCTAGCTGCCAATTAATGGCTTCTCTTAATGCAGACTACCTTTTTTTTACTGCCTCATCACATTACTTATTAATTTTTTACTTTCAGTGCTCTAAAATTATAATATCTCTTCAGAGGAAGAAAACTGTTATATAGTTTCATATCCTTCATGTTGCATTTGTGGAATTGGCTTTTTGATCTCTAGTAGAAGACTTTATCCCTATTAAGTTTCCTCCTTAGTTTCTGTCTGTTTTAATATGTTTGGATCTTTTTGAATTCTGACTTTTATTCAATGAAATATCATAAGTATGCTATCTTGTTAGTAAGGTACTCTTAAATAACAGAACTCAAAAGAGTTTTCAGAAGATTTCAAACCATCTACACAGGAAAACCAAGGGGATAAAAAATGCTTGCTGTCCTGATTATGAGATGTAGTTGGATATACAACCTGTAGAAATATTCCATAAGTATACATAGACAGACACTGATCATGGACAGTGAACTGGACCCTGAACTGAACATAAGGAAGGGCATGAGATAGATTGCCTTTGGGAACTTGTACAATGCTTTTATTGATTCCAGTCTTCTCTCTGAAAAATAAAAAAGAGGTCCATCTTTTTAATAATAGTATTCTTTCAATCATGAATTATGGCTATGAGTCATAGCATGCCACAGCTTCTGAAGAATTAAAATTGAAGCTCATCCAAAGAGGTACTAGAGAGGTATGGAGTGTGTGTGAATAGGTGTAACAAAATTACCTCGAATGCTCAAGTCAATCTGCTTTCACATCAGTGGGATTATTCTCTGCCACAATGCAGATAGCAACAAATCATCCTTGCCTGCTTATCCAGAATGGCTCTTTATCTATGTCCTTTCATAAATTTACCATCACGAATCCAGTAAATGTGCCAGGAAACTTTCTCACTTTCCTTTGACATCATGGGGATGTTTCTGGAGCACACAGACTACCCAGTGGTTATCCCTTCTTCTCACCACATGACAAGCCATTCTTTTTCAATCATAAATGTCTTTGTTGACATCCTTTTCTTCATACTTCATGGTTCCTTATTTATTGTGGGGTTTTTTTTTGCATGTTCTTACCCACCATATTTCTCTCCATTATCCTATGAATGATACTGAATTTTTATTCTTCAGATACTGAAACTTTTAAGACTATATAGTCACTGAGAGAATATTGGCAATAAAAGGGAAATTTGTTCCAGGGATAAATTTGAGATCATTAAAAAAGTTCTGCACCTTCCCAGAAGCCATCAAATATCCTCTTTTAATTCCTAGCACAATTCATTGTCCATTTGTAGGGTCTGTGCCCAGGATGTATGTTGAGAATAAGTTCAATAGATTGTGCTTCTTTATGAATGTTTCTTTTTTTTTTTTTTTATTAAGCAATCAGGGTTAAGTACCTTGCTCAAGGTTACACGGCCAGTTATTTCTGGGTGTGGTGCTGAGTGTCTGAGCCCGGGATTCTATCTCCAGGTCGTCCCAACACTGGAGCCGGTGCTCTTACTCGCTGAGCCACCTGGCCGCCCCAATAGATTGTGCTTCTAACTGTATGTCATTCTCTCAAGACCAAGGGTCAACAAACTACAGCCCATGGATCAAATCCAACACACTGCTTGTTTTTGGATGACCTACAAACTAAGAATTTTTTTAATAAAATTTTTTGTAGAAATCATTCTTCACTTAAAGGAACTACTAAAACAGGCTGTGGAGAGAATTTGGCCTTTGGGACATCATTTGCTGACCCCAGCACTGAAATGTTAAATCCAAATGTGATAGGTCCATTTTTCTTAATGGTGAAAAAAATTGTTATAAAAATCTTTGCAAATCTTTTCTTTTATCTGTTTATTGACCTCCTTCCAGCTTAGTTATTAAATGTTCTTGGTTTTTTGCCCTTTTCTTGGTTTAACTCTTGCCAGTCTTTCTTTAAACTGATTTATCTTCTGCTTCTCTTAATTTTATGAGGTAGTACTGCTAATGATCTTACACTATTCTCCTTTGTAAGGTTTTATGAACAAGTCTATATTCTAATTGCTTTTACCTTGGCTGCCATATCTTTCTGCTTTGTAGTCAAATGTTTGCTGACTAACGTGCTTTGAGGGCTCTTTTGGTCTCTTTTCAATGGCAATTGATTTGTATTTGTTGAATTTTTAAATAAAATTATTGTAATCAATGTTTATGCTCTTCCTTCCATCCATGTTCTATTCTTTATTATAAATAACTTGCTTAAATAGGCTGGACTGGAGTTATTTTAATTATACCCTATGTCTTATTTTACTTTCTTCTATATTTGTACTAATTTTGATTTTTCCTAGTCAATGGTCTTACTGTACACAGACAGCTGATTCAGAAATGACTTCCATATTAGTAATGGGTTGTTTCTTGTCTGTTAAAATATTAGTTTCATTCTTTGTAGGGTTATTCACCGTGCCATTTCTGATTCTTATCTAAAGGAAAGTATTCATGATTTATAGGCCTTAGCCTTCTGTCTCTGCTCACTTTCATCTCTTATTCCTGACTCATTCTTTCCAATATATTTTTTCACCTTTTCCGCATATTCCCAACTTTTCATTAAAGTCATTAAACACTCAATAGAAAAACAAGAACATCAGGAAGCAAACCCTAAATTTAAGCAAATGTTGAGCTCTGAGTAAGCTGGAGAGATTCCAAAATAAATGTAAAAACTAATGATAACCAATAAATCTGCTGGCTACTGCCAAATATTATAGTATATGCTAATCTAATTAGAGATATTAATCTAGGTCTTGCAGAATTTACTTACTTCTTTGTCTTTTACACTAGATGGTACAAAACTGTAAATATTTCCATAGTGGTCTTTTTGCAAATATTTATTGTGACCACTGTCTCTCTGAGGAAAATCTGTGAGTCATCCTTCTGCTTCACTGTAACTTTCTGCTGTTTATCTGATTTAATTTATTTCAAGAATATTAAGATGGATAACATTGGTTTCCACCAATATTGTGTCCACTCATTGGTCTCTGGATAAGGATCTCACATTTAGATAGTACAGTACTAAAATGAAAGTTTATAGACAGTCTTTTGGGGGGTACCTTCTGCACCATTTTTTAAAACCATGCTACTGCTATCATCGCAGGGTTTGATTTTTTTTTTCATGGTTTGACACAAGCTACAGATTCACCACCAAGTGATGTAGTGTAGTACCTAGTACACAGTACCTACTCAACAGATGCTTGTTCTATTTCCCTCACCCCCCTACCTCTTCCCTCCAATCTTCCTTAGCTAGGTTAGTCCTCATAGAGCAGATTGAGTTTATTGTGAGGGCTTTATTCAAAACCTTATTGGATTGCTCCCTAGGGGTCACCACCACACTAGGATAAGACATTGGAATAAGACTTTGTGGAGGTGGCCAACCAAGAATCTTACAGGACAAGTGACATAAAGGATATCATCAAAGAACTGCATGACCAAAAAATAAGATGAGAGAATCATGTGGCAAGGGCATGACCGATGGGATATCCCAGATCCTCCACTAGTATTCACATAATGTCAAGAGAACTAGAGGAACACTTCCAGAGTATTGGGTGGATAGTCTGTAGAAGATAGATAGGAAGATATCAACAAAAGTCACACAGGATGACAAGGAAGAGATGGGCTTTGAACCACACTGTTATATAGCATATCCATATCCTTGAGAGTTTGGATCTTGGGAGCTCCCTGTTCAACAACCAGCTGATATCTGTAATTTACTTGAATATATTAGGTGTAAATGAACATACCCAAAATGCCCACCCTGCCAACCTCATCCTCAGTCAGGTGATTTTCAGGTTCAGTTTTTAAAAATACTGCCACAAAATATAGTGATTACAGCAGGTTCACACTCAAATGAAGTGTATTATTATAAGAAATCATCTTGACTACCACCCTCATTTTATAACTGAAGTTCAGAAAAATTGTGAGTTTCTTAGCATCACACAAGTAAAAGTAGTAGGTCCTCATAGAGTGTTCTTTCCACAATGCATTCTTATTAGCCATAGAGTCTAGAATTGAAAGAAACCTAAAGGTCATCTAGTCTAGCCCCCCACTCATTTTATAAATAAGGTAGATAAGGTCCAGAGAGGTTAAGATCAACCAGTTAAGGGATGATTGCAGAATTGGACAGAGGTCTTTTAGGACTTCCCCTTCACCGCCTTCCCCCTTTTGGGGACATGAAATTCATATCCAAGGGAACATATTTACGTTGTTAACAAAGAGAAAGGGGGATTATGAAAATAAGACAAAGATTATTTCTGTTTGGCTTTTTCAAGCTCATTACACTTTTACCTCCCCACCCACCAATTTTTCCAGTCTAATTATTCTCCTCCTCTTCCTTCTCTTTACTGTCACATACTCTATGATTTAGCAACAATGACTTTCTTGCTATTCCTCACATAGAATATCCCATCCCTTAGCCTAAAAGGGCCAGGGTCTCCCATTGCATCCTGGGCCATCTCCGGTTATCCTGGTGAATATCAGCCTACTGGACCCAGATGGCTTTGGAGGAGAAAGTGAGGCTGGTGACCTTGCACAGCCTCCCTAACTCAAATCAAAGTCAACTGCAAGTCATGTCATAATCTTCCTGATGTCTTGATACTCTTCAAAAACAAAGGACAAACACAATCTCCCACCTCTTTTCTTTTGTTCTCACTAGTTGTCCCCAATGCTTAGAATGTTTCTCTTCCTCACTTCTGCCTCCTGGCTTCAGGTTTCCTTCAAGACTCAGATGAAATCTCATTCTATGAAAAAGAAGCTTTTCTGAGTCCCTCCTACTACTATTGATTTTTTTTCTGAGATAATTTCCCATTTACATGGCATATATCCTGTATGTGCACAGTTGTTTACATATTGTCCTTCCCTGTTAGAATGTGAGCTCTTTAAGAGCAGGTACTGTATTTTTGCCTTCCTTTGTATGCTCAGTACTTAGCATAGTGCATGGTACATAGTAGGTAGTTAAGAAATGTTTACTGATGACTGACTATATTTTGGACAACTTCTTTGAAACCTGACTAAACCAAGTATTATGACCATCTTCATGAGGGTGAAATAATAACTCACACTTCAAGAGTGCTTTAAAGTTTCCAAAACACTTTTCTCACAAGTCTGTGTGACAGGGACCCCAAGCATGGCTCCCATTTCATTGATGAGAAAACTGAACCTCTGAGAGGTTAAGAAATGACTGTGATCCATAGCTAGTAAAGATCTAAGGTGAAACTCAAATCCAGGTGTTTTGATTCAAAGTCTAGCGCCATTTCTACAATGCCTTGCTGACTTCCATTACTCATCGCCACAAGCAAGGTAGTGATTGTGATCTTTTACATCTATTGTTTATTTGGTGTTTGTGGATGGAAGCCACAGTGTTGTTGTTTTAAAGGGATTCAAAGTCTAATCAGAATGTTTAAAGACTTTTAAAGTAAACAGAAGTGAATCCAGAGGTTAAGTGATTTTGTTCAGTACAGAGAGACTCAGTGGTAGACTCTCTAATTGAACAAAGCTCTCCCTGCCATCAAGTCCATCATGGCCACCTCTATTTAAGTCGATTTTCTGGATAGTTCAAGCCCTATAAATCCTTTTAGAAACTTATCTAGGATACCCCTAATCACATTGCCCTGTTGAGCAGCAATTCAATTGAAACCAATAAATATTAGTGTTCACTGGAGGTTTTTTTGTCCAGTGAAAAATACATTGGCATATGATTGGAAGAGCTGAATATTATCAATATTGATTTTCTCTCAACTAACAAAGCAATAAGAAAATAAGGCCTTATAGAAATGGCACACAGATTCTCCTTGAAAAGGAAAACAAAGGAGTTGATTTTCTTATTGCCCCAAAACAACAGGAAACATCATTTCAGGGGATACTTGATCATCTCATTTCACTCTTCTTATGATAAGCATAGGTAAAAAGACCACCTTGAAGATAATTGTAACTTAAATACCTTGTACTGCAGAACATTGAGGCAAAGACATTCTCTGAAGTATTTGACAAATGAACGTGTATTTTGATACATAGATAACGTGCAGCTCCTAGTTACCTCCATGCTTAGTGTGGGGTGATGTAGGTAATCACTTATGAAAATCATGGCTCAATATTCCTCCCATCCCCAATGTATTCACTATATTCATAGACCATGGATGTTCAAGAACCATAAATCAAATGCAAAATTATTTAAGAAAGACTAGCTAGGTAACTTGTAGGAAAATATGTAGACAATGGAAATCATTCTCATTCCTACCTATGCCATATACAAAAATGGTTGCAACCTCCAGATGGGTAGGAGTGACTTTCAGGGAGAACCTCAGAAGGGGATGGGAAAACTGTTGCTCCTGTATGTGGGCAGAAAGGGGAAGTAAAGAGTGAATCAATTCTTTTGTCTTCCTAGCTTTGTCTTGGGCGCCTTTGGATACTTAGAGGAAGCTAAGTGGTTCATTGGATAGAAAGTTGACCCTGGAGTCAGGAAGGCCTGAGTTCAAATCTAACCTATAACCTTCACTAGCTATGTCATTTAACTTCTTTCAGCTTCGGTTTCTTCACTATAAAATGAGGATAAATGGCAGTGCCTGCCTCCCTGTGTGGTTGTGAGCATCAAATGAGATATATTTGTAAATATCGCTTTGTAAACCTTTAAGTGCTATAAAAATAAGCACTATTAGCATTATTATTAGCTGTTATTTCTTGAGTACACTCATTCTCCTCAATATCTCCATTGTGGGCAAATGAAGTAAAAACAGGGTGGCTCACTATTTCAACCAGTAATTTCAATGCAAAAGCAGACGCAGGCAAGGATGGTGAAAAATATGTTGGATAATATGGCTCACATTTGAGACACAAAGGAGGCCAAATGTTTGTGGACTACTGAGAAGCCTCACATCTGAATATCACGAGTACTTTTATGTATTAGAAAATTGAAATAGGTGAGAAAACAAATCACAAAAAATGTTGAATATATCTTAACAGACAGGAAATGACTGGTTACTCACATGGAAGTCATATCAAATCATCAGTCTGTGTATAGGCAAAGCATTAACTACATAGAGCATAAGTGAAAATTTTTTTTAACCATCTAATTAGAGAAAAAGCTAAAGATGAGAAGATATTGTGAACAATTGCAATATACTCAGCCTATCAAAATGATCTGTCAGTGCTAAAAAAAATAGGAAATGAATAAAGATAAAAAATATTGACCTTGATTATCATCAATTCCAATAACCATTTAACCAGTACAAAGTAAGTGTCACAATCAGGAAGCAAAAAAGCCCCAAAACTATCTTAGTCAGCAAACACATTCAAATATTGAAGTGTATGTAGCTGCCAACTTTCTCAAATGCAGTAAATAAAGGTAAGGACATTCTTCAGAGGCAAAATGAAGTATAGAGAGCAGCTAACATTTATATCATATTATCACATTTGACATGGGTATGAAATGTAGTATAAAAACTATAGTCAAGTTCAAGATCAGTTTTTTTCCCAGAGATTTGGATAAAAGCATAGATGACATGCTTATTGAGATTGCCAGGGACACAAAGCTAAAAGGGATAGCCAGCACAGAATCAGCATCCAGAAAGATTGCAAAAAGACTAACAGTGGTCTGACATACTTTGCTAGTGACATATTTTTTCTTTAGCAGCCCATGGACAAGAAAGTTCAGTGCTGAATGCTCCAAGAGATAAAAAATAATGAGTACTAAGAAAAAAGCCATTAAATTTAGCAATTAAGAGATCATTGGTACTTCTGAAGAGAGAAATTTCAGTTGAGTCAAGTTGAGGAAGTTAAGAATCTGGACAATTGAAAGCCACTGCATCAGATAGATCACTAAGCCTTGGCTTTGTAAGACCTGAATGCAAATCCAGTTTCAGGCACTTAGTAATTGTGTCACGCTGGGAACATCATTTAACCTATGTGCCTCAGTTTCCTTAAGTGTAAAATGGGGATAATAATAGCACTCACCTCCCAAGGTTGTTGTGAGATCAAATGAGATAATGTTTGTAAAGTTCTTAGCACAGTGCCTAGCACTTAGTAAATGCTTGTTTACTCCCTCCCTCCTTCCTTTTTTTCTTCCTTCCTTTACTTTTCCTCTCTTTCCCTTCTCCCAGAAATGGAGAAGTTCAGAAGAGGGCTGAGTTAGAGGTGGGAAGGAGAAAACAATGAGATGGTTGAGGTAGATTGCAACCAATCCATGCCTGCTCATCCTCTATTACTGATGCTAACCCCCTGAAAAAAAAAAATCTAAAAGCAGTGGCAGGTCTCTTACCAGCCCTTGGGAGTGAAAAGGGAAAAAGTAGGGTATGGAGAAAGGGGTTTAAATGTTGTCTTCATAGCTACTTCTGGTGCCTGGTTTTAAGTTATATAACAACCACCAAGAGGAGCTGACAGCCAGTGTAGAGGAGAAAGGTTGGGGGCTTGTACTGACAGGAAAGTCAAGTTGCTGAATAGGGCAGAGTGGGAAGAGAGGAAATACTGGCTGAAGGGGGCCGGTGAAATGGTAGTGAACCCAGTGATTACTTGTCGTGGGTGTGGGTGGGAGAATATGACCCATTTTGCCCATTCTTTGGTTATTTCTTGGGGTTGTGCTCAATGGGGGTGCAGGCCCTTACTTTGGATAACATTGGGCTAGAGTGTTGTATGGAATCTAATAACATGGGGATACTGGGAATAGAAATTAAAACCTACATGAGTTCGAAAATTCAGCTATACAAGGTTTAGGAAATATATTTGTATTTTGTCTCCCCCATTATAATGTGAACTCTTTGAGAGCAAAGTTTGTCTTGTCTAAATGTATCCCCAATGCTTTGTATAATTATAATAGCTAGTAGCATTTACATAAAGTTTTAAAGTTTTCAAAGAGCTGTACATACATTAACTCATTGGTCCCTACAACAACCCTGTGAGATAGGTATTATTATTACCCCTATTTTAGAGATAAAGACACTGAGGCAGTTTGCTTCAACCTGCATTCAGACTCTATAATTCTTTCTCTGGATGTGGACAGCCTTTTCCATCATGAGTCTTTTGGAGTTGTCTTAGAATCTTGTATTGCTGAGAAGAGCCCAGCCTATCAAAGTGAGTCATCACACACAAAATGTGTCTGTAATTGTGTACAATGTTCTGGTTCTGCTCTCCTCACTCAGCATCAGTTTGTATAAGTCTCTCCAGGTTATTATGAAGTCCATCTGCTCCTCATTTCTTATAGCATAATAGTATTCCATTACATTCATATACCACAACTTGTTTAGCCATTCCCCAGTTGAAGGGTATCCTTTTGATTTCCAATTCTTTGCCACCACAAAAAGAGCTGCTGTAAATATTTTTGTACATACAGGTCCTCCTCCCACTTGTATGATCTCTTTGGGATACAGCCCTAGAAATGGTATTGCTAGGTCAAAGGGTATACATACTTTATAGCCTTTTGAGCATAGTTCTAAATTATTCTTCAGAATAGTAGGATCAGTTCACAACTCCACAAACAATGCATTAGTATTCCAATTTTCCCACATCTTCTCCAGCATTTATCATTACTAGTTCTTTTTTTCCCCCAGAGAGCTAAACTGCAAAAAAAAAATGGGTAAAAATGACAAAATGTTGGATTTGGGCTTGATTTTGGGAAAAACTTCCTTTTGATTAGAGCTATCTAAAAATGCAATAGGGACCACTAGCTAGGTGGGAACATGGATAGAGTGCTGAGCCTAGAGTCAGGAATAGTCATCTTCCTGAGTTGAAATCTGGCCTCAAGATACTTACTGGCTGTGGGACCCTGGGCAAGTCATTTAACCCCATTTACCCCAATTTACTCATCTATAAAACGAGCTGGGGAAGGAAATGGCAAACCACTTCAGTATCTTTGTCAAGAAAATTCCAAAAGGGTCACAAAGAATCAGACACAACTGAACAACAAAAGAGTGAGATGGGATGCACTGGACATCAAGCAGAGGCCAGTAGACCATTTCTAGGGATGTTATTGAGATTGGACAAGGTCTCAGGGATCCCTTACAACTCTAAGTCTGAGCTTCAAGTCCTACCTATAACACATACTGGTTGTGCAATTCGAATTCTGGAGAACTAAAACTTTTTATACTCATGTGCAGATGCTGTTTCCTTTAATAAAATGTCAACTCTTTGAGGACAGGAACTGTTTCATTTTTAGTCTTTGTATCCCTAGTATAAGGCTAGACTATCTAGCAAAAGGAGATGATTAATAAATGCTTGTTGATTGATTGTACCAATAGCTGTCAGGATAGAGATTCCCTAGTGGATTCAGGGATTGTCTGATGCTCTGTAGTGTTCTCCCTAAACCCTGTGGGTTAGGCCCTGACCCAGCAATAAAAACAGCAGTACTTTGATTTGTACTAAGTATTACCATTTGCACGGTGTTTGCCTCATAGCCTTATAAGGTAGGAAAGGTGTGCCATGGGAGGAACTCCATGGTATTTTTTTTGCCCCCACTTGAGATCTATTCTCTAGATGCTGACACTACAGAGTACCTGCCCATGCCAGGATTGGAGGATGTGGTAGTCACTCCCTCTTTACAGGATACATGTAATCAAGAAGTTCCAGGACAGCCAAAAAAAGCTGTTATAGTAAGTGAGGGAGCTCATTTACATTATATCAAGGACCAATCCCTGCCAGGAGAAATTAGGTGTTAGTAACTTAAACAGTTTTAAAGGACAGTTGGGATTTGAGAGTGAGGGTAAGGAACATAGACCTATAATATGCTTATGTGTATATGGGTTTGGCCTTGCAATAAGGTATCCTGTCCTGTTACCCTGTTTCTACCACTTTAAGCCCATTAAATTCACCAGGAAAGCCATACAAATCCCACATGTGTGCTGCTATTTATAATAGTTTACCCAAAAGTAACACCAATAGTGGATCAGAAGAGAATTAAATGGAACAGAACTCAACTAGATAGATACATGTATACATGGACACAAACAAATGTATGAATACCCATACATATGCATATATATGTATACACATACTTACCGTGCTTATTAATACTATGTACCAAGCACTGTATTAAGCACTAAAGATACAAAGACAATAGTGAAACAGTCCTCACCCTTAAGGAGTTACATTCTAACCAGAGACAACACACACACATAGTATATATAATATACATATGCACACATGTACACATATACATATAAACTTATTGTACATGTGCACAATACACACGTGTAATTATGTATAGACATATATAACACATACACAATACTATATAGACACATTATATATGTACATACATAATTATGATATTGTGTTGATTTTGTTAAATGTGATTGATTGATCTTCCTTTCCTAGCCCAATTATGTATATTGGACAGATACATATATAATACATATGCGCACATATAAAAGTTATATGTGCATATATGTATTATATGTGCATGTGTATATATGTGTGTGTGAGATATATATCTCTATAGTTCTCACATATATATATGTGTGTCTCTCTGGTTAGAATGTAATCTTGAGGGCGGGGACTATTTCATTTTGTCTTTGTATCTTCAATGCTTAATATAGTACTTGGTAAATAGAAAGTGCTTGATAAATGTTTGTCAATCAATTGAAGGTATATACATATACATATATGTATAAGCATGTCTATATTATGTTAATCACATATAACATTATGATATAGAAATATAGATATACAGACATACATATGTGCAGGATATCTCCAAAATTTTAGAGCTGAGGCAGCTAAATGACAGTGGATAAAGCACCTACCCTGGAGTTAGGAGGACCTAAGGTCAAATCTGACCTCAGACACTTACTAGCTGTATAACTTTGGGCAGGCCACTTAACCCTGATTGCTACCACCCACCCCCCCATTAAAAAATTTTTTTTAAAACAGTTTTAAATTTTGATAATTTAAAACTTCCCTAAGACTCTGTGTTTGTGTGTGTTTGTAAAAGGACACATGAGACATATACAAAAGGAAGGTATTTTGAGGAGGGAGGGCACTAGCAGCTGGGGGATCAGCAAAGTCTTCATGGAGAAGGAGCACTTGAGTTGAATTGAAGAAGAGGCAGAAAACACATTACTCACATTCACAGATAATCCTCTCTTCTTATTTTAGCCTTAACCTCATGGCAGGGCATAACTAGTACTAATGACTGGAAGTTATAGGGAGACAGACTCCAGCTACTTATAAGTAAGAATCCTATAACACCCAGTGCTATTCAAAGGTGAAATGAACTGCTTCTTGGAGTAATCAGTTCCCTTGTCACTAGTTATTCAAATGCAAGTTATATGACAACATAGAGGACCCTAGCGGTGAATGGGAGGCTGGACCTCCAAGGTGAACTCTGAGGTCATAGAATTAAGGAGTGCTATGATTCAATGACCTTTCTCCCTCGTCAAACTTTTATTAAAGCCACTAATAAGAAACAAAAAGAATTTATTTCTTTAACCTCCTTTCCAAACCTAATTGTGTATATTGGTGCCGAAAAAGACCTGTGTTCAAATCTAAGATCTAACATTTAACTAGCTGTCTTACCATGAGAAAGTTACTTAAACTCTCTGAGTTTTGACTTCCTAATTTACAAAATGGTGATAATATCTATAATCCCTATCCCCACAGGGATGCTATAAGTATCAAATGAGAAAATGTAAATAAAGTACTTTGTAACCTAATCAGTATCAATTATTATTATTATGTAATGAAATGATCACAAGGTTAATAGTTTTAATTAATTTAGCTAAATTAGTTAATTTTAACTTATTTTATTTTTATATTATATATATAAGATTTCTTTTTATTTGTTAATTTAATTGCTAGCTAATCTATATATTACATGATTAATTACATATATAACTAATAATTAACTCTATAAGATTCTACTTGAAAATTTCCTATGCAGGTAAAATCTTGTTAAATCAAGTGACATTATATAATTCCCACAATAAAAATTCCTTGAAGTGAAAGATATATGTATATAAATATGTGTGTGCATATATATGTTTGTGTGTATGTGTATATACACACATCTTCAAAACACAGATCACAGTCATATATATGTGGGAAAGTTTCATCATGGGCTGTGGGAAAATAAGCATAATAATGTATTCTTGGTGAAGCCATGAATTGGCCCAGACATTCTGGAGAGCAATTTGGAACTATGCCCCAAAAGGCATTAAACTGTGCATACCTTTGACCCAACAATACTACAAGGCCTATACTCCAAGGAGGTCAAATAAAGAGGAAAAGAATGCATATGTAGAAAAATATTTATAGCAGCTCTTTTGTTGTAGCAAAGAACGAAAGAGTAAAGGGCATTCCTCAATCAAGGAATGACTAGACAATTATACTATGTGAATAATTGAACTATCACTTTACAGCAAGAATGAAGAAATGGAAAGTATAAGAGAAATCTGAGGAAACTAGTATGGATTGATAGATAGTAAAGTGAGAAGGAAAGAAAAAAACTTTGAAAGACTTAAGAAGTCTGACCAATGTGTCCAACCACACCTACTGATGACTGATGATGAAGCATGTCATCCATCTACCGACAGAGAAATGACAGAACCAATTTGCAATATAAGACATACATTTTCAGATATAGCTAATGCAGGGATTTGTTTTTCTTGACTATGCGATGCATTTTTGTTACAAGGACTTTGTTTTTCTTTTTACTTTTTTTAAATTAAGGGCAATGGGTAGAAGGGAGAAGAGGAATAAGGATAAAGGGGAGAAAAAAGAAAAGAACATTGTTGAAACTTTTGTATGCACATAAGAAGACAGAACAAAGGCCAGAAAGAACCAGAAAAGCTTTGAAAGTTACATGTTAAATTTATCATATATTTAAATGTATATTATTTATTGTATATTTAAAACAGAAGGAGGCTATACTCTATGTGTGGGGTATATGTGGCTATACTCTACACGTGGAAATATCCATTTTATTTGCTTTAAGTTCAGAATAAAAAATATAATAAAAAGACAAACAAAAGTGAAAAATAAAATGTAGAGTGGCAGTTAGGTGGCACACTGGATATAATTTGGACCTGAAGTTAGTTAGTAAAACCTGAGTTCAAATCCAACTTACTGGCTATATCATTTACCTTCTCTCAGTCTCAGTTTCCTCATCTGTAAAATGAGGTTAGTAATAGCATCTGTCTCTCAGGGTTGTAAAGATAAAAATGAGAAAAGATTTGTAAAGTGCTTTACAAATCTTAAACTACTATATTTGTTATTCAGTCACTTTCAGTCATGTCCAACTCTTCATGATCCCATTTGGGGTTTTCTTGGCAAAGATACTGGAGTGTTTTGCCATTTCTTTCTCAGATGAGGAAACTGAGGCAAACAGGGCTAAGTGACTTAAGAGTCTGAGACCAGATTTAAACTGTAGATGATGAGTTGGCCTGATTCCAGGCCTGGAACTCTATCCACTGTACCACCTATCTTGCCTGAAATGCTACATAAGTGCTAACTATTCTTATTAGTTAAATTTTAAAAGTTTCTTTATAAAATAGAGTTTTACTTGCACTTCTCCACGCGATTGCTGTGTTAAAAACTTATTGTAAATGTTAAAGTGCTATATCAACTTGCTAGTGAAAGAGAAGTAAGCAAGAAGTCAAGAGACCTGGATTCTTTAATAAACTGCTCTATCTGGGTTGCCTGAAATATCCATTCAAAAGTACTAGCAGCATAGGTGGGGCAGGGCTACCATGGTAGCCAGAGAGAGCAGATAGGTGTGATAAGTAATGGGGAACTCTCTTTCATCATAGGGTCATGGTCGTTTCCATTGGTGGAATGCCCTCTGCTACTCTATGACTTGCCAGTTTCCCACAGAATCATCTCTGTGCTGCCCATCATTGTAATCTGTGCCACTGCTGGTGACAACCTTTCTCCCTCTCATTTGAAAGAATTCCTAGTTATGGCCCTAATGCCTACTCTAGGGCAGGTCACTTTGCTTCTTTCCTTTGTAAAATTCTGAAAAAGGAAAGAATTGGACTGTATGACCTCTAAGGTTTCCACTGACTCAAAGATTCCATGATTTCAGTGATTTTCTCCCGTGTTTATATTATTTATTTTTATTTATTTATTATTTTATTTATTATATTTAGAATGTGAAATATATATATACATACAATATTATATGTATGTATGTTGTGTATATGCATTCATGCATACATACATATGATAGGGCAATAGAATACTGCAAGTGGAGTAAAAAAGCCAGATTTAATATCTCAGTTCTTTCACTTACCAACTATGAGACCTTGTAATCTAAGCCTCCCCTCCCCTCTCTATTAATATACTTGTGCTACCTACTTCTGGGGCAGCTAAGTGGATCAGCGGATAGAGTGTGCCTGGAGTCAGGAAAACTCATCTTCTTGAGTTCAAATCTGGCCTCAGACATTTTTTTCCTTTTTGAAGGGGGAGGGTAGGGCAGTTGAGGTTAAGTGACTTGCCCAAGGCCATACTGTTAGTTTTTTGTGTTAAGTGTCTGAGGCCGAATTTGAACTCAGGTCCTCCTGATTCCAGGGCCAGAACTCTATTCACTGAGCCACCTAGCCACCCCATTCAGACATGTTCTAGCTGTATGACCCTGGGCAAGTCACTTACCCCTGTTTGCCTCAATTTCCTCATCTGTAAAATGAGCCAGAGAAAGAAATGGCAAATCATCTCACAGAACATTTTGTTAACTATAAAGGACTACATAAGTTATTACTTTTATTAGTGCTTTTTTCTTTTTTACTCCTTTATACATGCAAGAAGTGAAAAGCAAATTTGTCAAGTTACATATATACCATTTCATTTGTATGTTTTGACCTCAGGGCTAAAGCTGAGTACAAAACTCAAAAGGATTATCTTGACAAAATCAGATCAGCATACTCCTTCCTTGATCTTGTTACAAATTATCTTTCTTATTTGCAAGACCCCTTCCAGTTCACCACATTCATTTTAGTATTGAGCAGAGACGTAAATGAATAGTTAGTTTAACTTCATTGATGTGACAAGGCTTTTTATGATTTTAAGTTTGGTATTGATTCTATTTACATAGTTAATCATTATTCCCTATAACATAAAACATAATTTCCTTGTCTTCTTCATCTCATATGGTAATTTTGAAATAAATTATTTACAAAATAACTGTTGATATTTTCTTTTTCTTATATGCCTGACAAATTTTTAAAGAGCACTGCTCATCATGATATGTATTCATATCTTTTCTCTACCCTTATGCTATTTTCTTTATATTTGCTTTTTTTCTGAACATACATTTTCTAGAAGCTTGCAAGGATATCCTAATGAAAAGTATTCAATACTCTGTTCAGTCTATGAAAAAATTTAGGCCCAACAGGGTTACTGTGATAAAACACAATTTTAAAAATGCTAACACAAGATCATTTCCTATTGAAAATGAAGTTATTAATTGTGCATGATGAGTAGTCTGTGTACCACAATTTTCCATTTTATTCATGGGACAAGTGCATAGTGAATCTTAAGAGGATCATTTGCTTTGTGTTTTAAGAATTAACTTATAGGAAAGAAGATTTTGACTTCTATGTGTTAGGAGTGGGAATTCCCTCTACCTAGCAGGCCAACTTGATTATAACTTAGGGTTTTAGAAATTTGCCAGATGTTCAAAAAGTTGATATGACTTGCATAATTATACAGTAAGGGTCAAAGGGAAAGATGTGAACCTGTTTCCTCTCTAAATCTACTTATCACATAGATGCCAAGGTGATATAAGGGATGGGGGATGTAATCTGTCTACCCAACTCAATTGATGTGATCATAGAAAGTACCCAGTGAATAAGGTTTTGATATAACAAGGGACCTTATAATAACTTTGAGAGGTTTGAATACAGTTTCTCAATTGAATTAGAAGGTACAATGTCATAGGATGAACAAGGGAATCAGCCACCCCCCCTGGGCTTCAAATAGCCAAAACCTAGACTAGACTGGGAAAGCTAGAGGGCCAGGTGGATAGAGTACCTGGTCTGGAGTCTGGAAGACTTCTCTTCCAGAATTCAAAGCCAGCCTCAGACACTTACTAGCTGTGTGACCCTGGGCAAGTCACTTAACCCCGTTTGCCTCACTTTCCTCATCTGTTAGACAGCAAACCACTCCAAGTATCTTTGCCAAGAAAACTCCAAATGGAGTCATGAAGAATAGGACAAGAAAAAACAACTGAACAACAAAAGAGACTGGGAGGTAGCTGAAGCAGTTAAAGAGAAAGTCAATTTTAATATCTATTGGAGTAATGTACTGGCTGTCTTTGAACTCCCAGAAGAATAATAAAACAAACAAACAAAAACCTATGGCTCCCAAGTAGTTGTAAAAGAGGTGAATCTGGGAGACCTTTCAGGCACCAGAGCAGCCCTAAAGTACTGTGTATTAAATATCTTTGTTGTTTCCAAGCTTATGCTTTAAATGAGACTTAGGCTTGGCACTGAAGTCTTAGCTGAATAAAGTCACTCATTTGTGCAACATCTAATTTGGAATAAAGATGCAAAAGGTTAGTAAAGAGAGGAATGACGTCAATTAGTTCCATCTCAAAATGTTTACCTCAGATAACCATTTCTGTCAGTTAAATGTTATGTTTAGTTTTTCTGATGGAAACCTTTGTCATAATATAAACCAGTCACAAGTTTCCTGGCAAACAGAAATTTTAAGTCTGAGGATCACCTTGTTAAGAGTTCAGAGAGTGAGATATATATATATGTTTGTTTGGCATTTTTAAAAACATAAACTTGACAGAGGAAAATATGGCCCCTCTTGTCAACATAGTTTATTCTTTATAATATAAAAAATAATTTGGATTGGAACACTTTTCTTCAGCAACTGCTTCTGGCCTACAAGGGTCTTCTCTTTAATTAGCTTACCATCTTGGGTGTTTTGTTTTGTTTTGAAGTTCAACTTGGATTATCCATACTAATAGAGGCAAACAGGCTTTCAGGTAATTTCAACATGAGATGACCCCCAAATCATGATCTTGTTTTACAGTGAATTATGCACTTGGTAGGGGCAACAAAATTATCTTTAATTTTGTTCAGTAAGCATTCATTAATTGCTATGTGTCAGACATTGTGCTGGATACTAGAGATGAAAAGTCAAATTAAAAAAATCAGTCTTTTATCATTTTACCATAGGTGAATAATATGAACACAGATAAGTAAATGCCAAGTAACTGCAGAGGGAAACAAATTATTTTGTTTTTAGATTAATTTCAATTAGTTTTCACTTCTGCACAAATCAATTAACAGTAGAACTCAATGAGATTGAAAGAAAACCGGACTAAGAACCTGGAGCCTGTGTCCTAAATCTATTACTAATTAATGGCAAAACTTGGAACTAGTAACTTGATTCCTTTGGGTCTCAATTTCCTCATCTGCAAAACTTAAGGTTAGACTACATAACTTTTAAAGGCCTTTCTAACTCCAATGATCTTTGATTCTATAATTGAACTTTGGATAAAAGAAACTACTTCTGGCATTCAATTTTTGTCTTGATAATCCACAAAATAGATAATCCAGACCAGGGTCTCCCATTGCATCCTGGGCCGTCTCCAGTTGTCCTGATGAATATCTGGCCACTGGACCCAGATGACTCTACTCTGGAGGAGAAAGTGAGACTGGTGAACTTGCACAGCCTTCTCTCACTCAAGTTAAAGTTAACTTCAAGCCATGACATCATCTCTCTGATGTCATGGTCCTCTTCAAGAGTGAAGGACAAACACAGCAACAACAATTGAACATTCAATGTATTTTCTTTCTTCAAAACAATGATTCCTTGTTCCATTAATATTAATATTAGTTAATATCAATCAACATATATTTGTTTTTGCCACAGATTAATGCTTTATTTTTCTCTATATATTTAAAATAAGATATTATTTAGGAGTCACAGAATACTAAAACTAGAAGGGGCCTTAGAAATTATGTAATCTGATGTCCCCCTTTCACAGATGAGAAGCCTGAAGCTGAATATAAAAGTGACCTGTTCAAGGACATACGTAGGTAGGGTTAGAGTGGCAACTTGTTAGTTCACTATTTTTCCTACTTACTCTGGTTAAATATATTATTATTATTTTAAGTGATAAGTCAGCTAAATTGGCTTATGAGCCACATTATGATTTTAAGTGATAAATCAGTTAAGTTGGCTTATGAGCCACAAATTGGATTATGAATTAGAATTACAACCATTAAATATGTCTGTGTTTATAGAGATGGTTATGGTATGAAATCTGAATTTAAGTATTTTACTTTTTTAGAGCTCTTCATTCAGGTCCCATAAAAACAATTATAATTTTCTTGTAGTAATTTTTGTAGGTTAATTTAACCAAACTGTAGTTTGGTTCCAGTTAATTCAAATAGTGAATTCCCCTGAAGTGCTCACATTATTCATATTTACACTGCATGTTTATTTCCACTGGGCTGGAACCAATTACCCTATTTTACATAATTATAACCTTGAATATTGAAAATTCACATACATGGGACCTCTTCGGGGGTTCCTTATTCACACTAATTGAGACCTAGCTATATCAATGAAATTATAGGTATCTTTGAAAATAAATATATAAGAAACACCTGAACATCCTTATAATGCAGTTATGTAGAATGATAGCCAATTAATGGTAACTATCATCATTGCATTTTTACAGAAATGAAGATGTGAGACAGACAAATAATAAACTTGAATTTAGAGCAGCAGTTGGTGGAACAAGGAGTGATGACTGATTCTTTTCTTTCTTTTTAAATTATAGCCACTAACTATATTGGTAATTTTGACTAAGCAGAACAACCCAAAATTCATGGTTCTTAATCCTTGAAACTAAGTGCCACTATTGTATGGCCAATGAGGAACATAAACAGCAGGAAGTAAGCTGGTCCCTCAATGTTGAATATTATTCATGAAGTTGATTGGATTTTATGGGACAAAGCAAATTGTTTTCTTCCTAAGAATTTTTTTAATTGCAAGTGTGGTTATGATATGGGGGAATTATAGGACAAAAGAAGAAAATCACCTGTGGTAGTTGTAGACAATTATACTTGGAGTTAGGATGCAGGGTTCAAATCCTGCCAATAGAGGCTATTTGGCCTTTGAAAAATCATGTAACCTCTTGCACCTCAATTTCCTTATCAATAAAAGGGCATAATAACACCTTAAGCTATCTGCCTTTCAGGGTTGTTATGAGGCCTAAATAAGGTAATGTATATGATGGATTTTGCAAACCTTAAAGCACTATATAATTCTACAGCACTAGAAAGGAGTAGAAGAGGGGTGGCTAGGTGGTACAATGAATAGAGAACTGGCCCTGGAGTCAGGAGGACATGAATTCAAATATGGCCTCAGACACAACACAAAAAACTAGCTGTGTGACCTTGAGCAAGTCACTTAACCCCAATTGCCCTCCAAAAAGAAAAAAAAAAGAAAGGAGTAGAAGAATTGTGAAGGGAATATAAAAACCTATGAAATAAAGTGTCTTTGAAGTGCTGAAGTATGAGCTATAAACTTGTATATTTTTTCTTAAGGCTGAGAGTCTAGAAAACTGAGTCCTGGTATTCATTTTACCAGTAACTGTGACAAAAATGTGACAATCAACATTTATCACAGGTCAGCCAAACTTCTTATTGTTTCTCATTTAAACAAGGCACCCTATCTCCTACTTCTGTATGATTACACAGGCTGTTTCCTCTTCCTCACTGCCTCCCTCACCCCAAAGCCCACACCATGTCCATGCTTAGTAGGTAAGAGTTGTGTTGTATGGCCCTGCCTCAGTAATTGGACCTGGACTTCTTAAATGAAACAGTCACCTGAACCACCAAATAAGAAGTAACTAACAAGATGATAGATACCTTTGTCAGATGAGACCACCTCTGTTCAACCAATCAGTCAATCAACGAAGGGCATTAGATCATGTTCCAAGAAGTCTTTGATCAGTTTGGAAAAAGCAAAAGCATTAGGTGAAATGAAGTGCTACAGCATGGGAAGTATATTGGGATTAGCTGACAATAGGCAGTCTCATCTTGTGGCTTTTGTATGAAGACGAGTTATTTCAGAACAGAGCATTGAGCATAGAGCAGAGAACAATTTTATTGAAGACCCTCAGAGAGATTTACTTGGGGGAAGAAGAAAAAATAAGAGCCTCTGTCTCTTCTCCCTTCCCTAATCACAAGAAGACCTTGTAAGCTTTAAAATGTTTAGAGGATTTGGACTTCCACTGACATTCTGGCAGTATCCCCAGAACAGCTGATAGTAGTCTCTGCATGTGCAGCTGAGGATAAATGAGATACATGGAGGAAAGGCATCTTCAGGTCTCTATGAGGATGCTAGTGGAAAGCTATACCATGACCAAGGATAATTTCGTGAGGCCCCCATGAGGGGAGAAGAAGACTTCTAGCAACCAGAAGTTGTGTTATCTCTTGCCACATTGTACGTTAAAAACTTGTGCTCCCTTTACCCTGGATTCTGTATGTACTTGTTGAAAAGTGTATCACAGATGTTTGGGAAATATTTTGGACCAATTGTTCTTACTATACCAGATTAGTAAATATTCTTCTCTAACAGCTAATTAAATTGACCCAAGTTATATAAACTATTATTTAATGGGGCTTAAAGCACACTGATGGGGGCTCATGACCTACAGTACCAGACCGTCACTCTTTCCAGTCCCCCAGGGTCGCCTAGAAGCCTGAGAGGACAAGTATAGACCTCAATCCCCTAATGTGAATGAGGATTTCGTATGATAGTCCCAGGGCATATGCTATAACTGGAATGCACTCCCTCATCACCTCTGCCTCTTAAAATTCTTAGTTTTGTTCAAGGCTTAGTTTAATCACTACCTTCTGCATGAAACTTTTCCTGATACCTTGTCACTAGGGTCTTCTTCCCATCCCCTATTGTATCTATTTTGAATATATATATATATATATATATATATGTATATATATATATATATATATATATAAAGATATGTTATCTTAGTCAGGCAACAAGCATTTATTAAGAGCTTACTATGTACCAGGCACTGTGCATAGTTCTGGAGAGAAAAAAAAAAGACAAAATATAAAAATGAAGCCCTCAGGAAGATCTTAAACCTTCCTGTATCTCAGTGTCCTAATTTATAAAATGTTGGGCTAGGTGATTTCTTAAGATCCTTTCCAACTCTGCAATCCTATTTCTGTTGTCTTTTAGGTTTATATTAGGTACATTTTATAATTATAGTAACCAGTGATTAGTCAGCAATGTTATTTACTAACATGGAACTCTTAGCAAATGAAAGTGACTCACAGAAAGTTGAACTTTGAACACATCCCCAAAATGATCAAAAGGATTTCAGTACTGATTTGATTCTTCACCACAAGCTGCACTATTTAGTGTTCATTGAAAATACACAGCTGGAATAGCAAATGTGGAAGAAAGATGAATTCTCTTGAGAGATTCTTTTTTACCAGTATATATTGAAATGACATTTTCCCCCCTTCATCCATTCTTTGCATGCATCCTCTGCTTGAACAAACCAGAAAGGGGGTTCTGGCCATATCGTGTTTTAAAGGAAACTGTGGTCTTCACATCATCAGTTCAAGTTTTAAGACTCCTACCACATGAGAGTGTAAGGCTTGCATTTGTATAAATCATGATTTTTAAAACTGTGGGGGGAAAAACCCATGAGGCTTTCTTAAGATTTACTTTATTAAGTGGAGTTAAGGAAAAGGAACTGGAGAAGTTTTGAGAAATGGGAGTGAAGATTGGGAAAGGCAGGAAGTTCTTTTGTCCCTTTTCTGCTAAGGTGTATAAAAGCCGATGTTGCCATTGGTTGTACAGGTCTCCACTGAGAAAACATCAATAGATTCAATGTGTGTGTGTGTGTGGGGGGGTGGGGGCTACACCTGGTCCATTGCCTTACCCCCAAATTAAATTAGCAGCAGCAGCCCGAAGACTGTGTACTGGGATGTGCCAGCAGAAAACTAGTTTTGTTTGTCTTTCTTCTATGTTTCCAACTTTCAGAGGTATTTCTGATCTGATAGAAAGGTGTAGTATAGTGTATTTACATACAACCTAGCTCCCTTTCTAGACTATGTTGGCATTACAAAACTTTGGAAGCTGCAACAAACCACAGTAGATAATACGGTAAGTCAGGAGACATTCTTCATAGAAGGACTCTGGGCAGGTGGTCTAGGTTTTTGTTGATTATTCCGGATCAATTTTTCCCTCTTTCAGGTTTTTTTTTTTAACCTTAGGGGTAGGGAGGGGTGACACCTAGAGTGAATCTAGGGAAAGTTGGAGTAGTTCCTGGATTTAGGGTGGAGTTTCTAGGAAGGGAGAGGGGACACCCTACGACCTGGCTTGGGGCAAAATCTGCGGGAGGTAAGGTGTTAAGTAAGCAACACAGGCATCCTGGGTGTGTTCGCTGTCAAAGTCTTGCAGAGAGGAGTAAGGAGGAGAGAGAGGACAGAGGGAGGGGAGGAGAGACAGACAGACTAAGATTCAAAGGCAGAGGTGAGCATTTGGGGGGGGGGGGGAGGGGGGGGGGGGGGGGGGGGGAGGGGGAGTGGGTGGGTGCAGGAGGGGCAAACAAACCCTGCACTCACAGCCTACAAAGCTTGACCTCTCACTGTCTTGTCTTGCAGTTGCTGAATTTATGTGAATCGGTGAAGGAGGATGCACTGAAGGTGATTTCAGCCTTTAACATCCCTCACAGCTCTATCCACGCGCCGATCGCTGGCATTCCCAATCCCCGAGCAGCCTGGGCGTTTTACCCTCCACCCCAGCCTCGGGAGCAGCCGAAGTCGGCCGGGGAAGGAATGGGTCACCAGCGACTCAAATTCAGGGCCAAGTTATAAACGTGTTGTTTTCGGTGTTGTGTTTGCAGTCTCCACGGTGGTTCATTTCACAGAATCATAAAGTTCACCCTTGATGTGTGCCAGGAAAACTATCCCATTTAGGTCCATGCTTGATCACTTGGCCCCAGCTGAAAAAGAAAGGGCACAGACTGGGGCCAGGAAATGAAAGCATGTGACCACGAGTCTTTGACCATAGTTGTCTATCAACGGGGGTCAGGGAGGCCAAGGCAGGCAAGAATCAGGAACCTGATTGCAGATGGGTCTGGACTGGAGTCGCAAGGGAGAGGAGTGAGTTTGGGTTGAATGGGGGTGGGGGTGGAAAGAGCTGTACGAGAAAGGACTTCCAGTCTTGTCTCTGCTGGAGAGCTCACACTGCTCTCCAAGCCGCTCGGTCTCACAGACTGCTGAGGGATCGTGTAGAGCCGGGAGATGAACTGTCCTCTCTGGCTACTACAGGTTTAAATTCAAAGAGATTCTATCCTTATGGATGGGACTCCCACTGGAAAGAGCAAGTTGGATTCTGAGGGATTCCGGGAAAGTAGATAAAATGTAAACAAACCCACCGGAATCCCCTCCCTTCCCAGCCCCTACCCCAGCTACCCTAGGCAGTTAGCTGTTTCAATGAGTCAGACCCACTTAGCTTCTTAAAGGAAATGCCCCGGAGATGACAGACTGATAATACCTTTTGGAATTTTACCCAGAGAAGATCTTAAAGGAAATGCTCTGGAGGAGTCGGAGAAGAACTAGACCGGTCCTCATAACTATTTACCAACCAATGCAAACAACTTCTGAAAAGGATGGAGGTGTAAAAGGGGGAAAGGGGAGGGGCAGTATTTAGAACCACATTTTAAATCATTTTTACCATATATCGTTTTTAATCTGTCTAGTAGAAAAATATGTAGAAAATTTAATAAAGAAATAAAAACAAAGAGAACAGTGTTCTTTGTCCCTTTAGAAGTCAAAGTAGAGAATAGAGGTCGGCGTTTATTATGATTTAATCTAAAAAGATGATTAAAATTGAGTTGGGATACTGAAACACAACATTTGCACTCAAAAATCCTAGTACGAGGATTGTGATTTTTTTTTTTCACGGACAAAATATCCACCTTCTACCCTTTCAGCCATGTGCTCCCATGTTCTCAACAAGCAAACCAAACAAACAAAACGGTAGTAGAAAGAACTTGTCTGAGTAAAATTATTTTGAGTGACCTTCCAGGTTCCGGGGTCAAGAAAAAAAGAAACCAGTGCTTTTCTTTGACTTTTCCCACCTGAGGTTCTCCTCCCCTCCCCCCCCCCCCAAAAAAAAAAAAGTTTTCAGGGAAGAAACCTTCACAGTCAGAAATTATAATCCAACTGGGCTAGTGAGTAAACCCTGGAATTCCAGCTAACATAAAGGGGGCAAGGATGGAAGAAAGAACTGCGGGTTTTGTCTTCACCTTAGAGAGGACACACAGGAAAAGTTCTGTCTCCGAATCAGTAGTTCTACAGGAGTTATTGAAGTTATACAAGCAACCATCACTGTAACAGTAACATGCGGTGTTACCAAAGTTGTAGCTCTTCCTTTGATACATCCAAATCAGCGTGGAATACGTATTCGAATTACCCCAGATTTTAAAAGTACAAATGATTGCTAGAACGGTGGCACTTTGAGGGAGCGGCGAGTAAGGATATTTCATTGTAAAAAGCATTATTTGTATTTTTGCGAAATCCTTCCCTTTTCTCTTCCCCACCCCCATTTCTTTGTTACTATTCACTATCTTTCATCGACAAGCTGCCTGTCCCCCCGCCCGCCTCCCCCCACCCCCCTGCACCTGGTTTATTTCTCTGACAATTCCTCTGTGCAGAGAGCTTTCCGGTTTTCTGACACCCACTTCTAATGAAATGCGTGATGTTTTTCTTTGCAACTTAACCACTGTGCAAATGGAGCGGTTTTACATACTCCCCTTCTAAATGGAGAGTACAGAAACCCCAGTATTGCCTTTTTTTTTGGTTTGCTTTTTTCTCTCACCCCGCCTTTTTGTTTTCCATGCAACTATCTCTTTAAATAGAGCAAAGATTTCCCTACACATAAAATAGTTTGCTAGCTACAAAGGCTAGCTTAAAGATTTTTGGTCTTTGTAACTAGATTCAAACAATTGTTTTTCTTTTCTCTCCCCCGCCCCCCACATTTTGTTCATTTTCTTTCACTTTTTTCTTCTTTTCCCCTTTCTTGTCTCCATTTGTCTTCTCTCCTCCTTCCTTTCCTTCTCTCCCTTTCTCCCTCCTTTCCATTCATTTTCTTTATCTCCCCCCCCCCCCGAGAATTACCCAATTAACTATTTTTTCCCCTGTTGGAGAACGACTACAGAGTTTCATTGGCGTGGTAAGGCATATCCATCCATTCTGTCTTATCCGTGGCCACTCTTCCAAATCACTGTTAGTCTGTGGGCAGAAGCATTTGCATAGGCTCCAGCAGCTTTGTCAGAGATATGTGGGAGCGATGAGATGAGTCTTTAACATGAATGTTTTGCCTTTGCCTCTGAACACATTTAGTACTGTTTCCTACAGTAGCGAAATCCTTCAAAAGTACCCCTCATTCAATCTCATTTTCCTTTTCTCTTCTTTACATTTTTCTGCCAAATTTGCTATAGTATATACTTTTATTTTGCTGTGTCATGATGACGTTATAGTCTCCAAAGTAAAATTATTTTTTTAACTGCACTTTGAAACCCGGAAAATGACTTCCCTATTCTTCCACGTGTACGCTTCTACACCTTTCTTAGATTTTGGAAGGTATCTTCTTACGCTAAGATTATTAGCAGTATCATTCTCACGGCTGTCCCCTTCCTTCTCTCCCTCCCTAGTCCCTTCCTTCCCCTCCCCCCTCCAACTTGGTTAGGTAATGAGTCTTTGCTTTTTCCGTTATCCCTCCCTTATCTTGATGCCCTTTGTTAAGACGCAAGCAGAGGGAGGGAGGGAGACGTGGCTTGAATCGCGCGGGCAGAACAGGTGGTGGAAGCGCAGCCTCAAGTCAGATGATCTCATCCTGGGTAAACTGGGCGGGCGGTCGGGGTGGGGAGGGAGTAGAGGAGGAGGAGGAGGGGTCCTGCAGCACTGGTCAAAATGCTCTCTTGGCAGCCTTAGCCCACCACATAACTAACAAACTATGTTCCTTTTTTTCCTTGTCCCTCTCAAAGCAAATCCCAACAACTCCTACGGCCAAAGCAAAACATTGACACACACTATACTATATGCCTTTGCCCCAAAAAAGGCCCGAATCACTCAGGCCACTCTGCGTGAGTCCATCAAACACAAAGCAGGAAATCTGAAAGCTGGAGAGTTCTCCATAGACTTAAGCCTTTAAATTGTGATCTTCAGTGAGAAAGCAGGCCCTTCTCAATCTGGAGACACAGCACTGAGAAAGGCAGCAATTTCTTTTCTTGGTATCTCCAAAGCTTTCTTTAGAGATTTCAGTTGTGAACTTTGTTTCTTCTCATGTTTTCCCTTCATTCTATTCACTTTTCCTGGATCAAGCCATGACTCATTCAGGTTTTCTAACCCACGATCTGGAGTCTACCTCCTTCTTCCTCCCTGCCTCCCCTTTGTGTCTCTTGTTTTTTAACTCCTGATTAATGGCGTTCATGTTCTGAGAATGGCACAGTTTAGGGGGCAACCTTGAGGTCGTCTGGGATTCCTGGGAGACACGTATTGTTTTGCATCGGTGACACAAAGTGTCCGATAAAAAATGAGCAGCATTCTTTGCTGAGCTTCTCAGCCCGGACCCTAACCACCGGTTAGTGGAAACATATACCTTTCTCCCTCCCCTCACTTCCGAGACCCAGTGCTCTCTGAAGGGCAGGCATGTCCAGTGATTTAGGTGCAAGACGATTTGCCTAGAACGTCAAGGAGAAAGACCTAGGAAATCCAGAAAAGCGTGTGGGCCAAGAGACATCTGAGGCCTTGGGAGCCGATGCCCTCTCCCGCTGCCCGGCTTCGGGCAGAACGTGACTCAGTCCTAGAGCGCCCCCTGTCCCCGCCCCTAGCGGCTCCCCGCCGGTTTGCTAGAAAGGAAGAGTAGGTTTTGTGAGGAGGGGGAAACGTCTCCGCGGGAGTAGTCAGAATCACTCTAGTAAACACAGAGAACCCGTGACCAGGCTTGCTCCGCCCGCTGAGAACTGGACCTCAACTTAGCCGCCTCAGAGACTGGAATGGAACGTGTCGGTGCTAAGAGGAGGGGCGGCCAAGAGGGGACGGGACCGGGTGGGGCTCACCCTGCCCCCACCCCCGCCTTTACCTGTCGGGACTTGCCTGCTCTGGGCTTGGAGTGGGCGAGGTCAGCCACTGTGGGGCGGGGCTAGGAGGGGGCGGACCTCACGGTGATTGGATGGACAGTTCTGAGGCGCCCAGCCTGGGTGCAGCTGCTGCGCTGCGCAGGTTTCACTTCATAGCTCGCTGCTGCCTGGTGTCCTGCTCTTTTAGGAGCTGACTGTTCCCAGTAGCGCAGCAGCCTCTGTGCCGCCACTGCTGCAGCCAATACAGCAGCAGCAGCCGCCGCCGCCGCAGCCGCAGCATCGTAGCCGCCGCCTCCGGTGCCGCGCAGCCTTAGCCATTGCCATCACCGCTACTCCACAGAGCTCTCAACCAGAGCGACGACCATCCATTGCATCGCCCTCCACCTCCCTCCTTTCCCCGGCCCGCTCTCCCCCAATGTCTGACTCTGACTCTCGGACTGAGAAGCGCAAGGTAAGCCCAGAATACCTGGACCCGAGTGAAAACAGAAGGGGACCGGGAGACTAGAGCCTGGAAGGCCTCCTAGTGTCTAGCTCGCTGGTGGGTAAAAGAAGGCGGGCAGGCGCGTTCTGTGTCTCCAGGGTATACAGACCCTAATGCTCCTAAGTAGCAGTGGCTCCCCAGCCTTTCGGCCTTCCCGCGCTGGCGCCCACGTGCCAGGGAGAATCATTGCTGTCCCGGAACTGGGGGTGGGTGTAAAGGTGGTGCTTGGCGAGGGGAGGAGGTTCGCCTGCGCTCTTGGGTTGCTGGCGAAGTTTACCAAAGTTGAGGGATTTGGGCTCCTAAATTACTAGCATCCTGAGGGCGAGTGGAGTTGTGCTGGAGAATCTACTTTGCCTCTGTGTTCCTTTGAGGGGATGCAGGGAGATTAAGAAGCGGGTGGGGGATGTTATCAGACTGGGCACTTTTCCGGGAGCAAAGGGGTGGAGAGGCCCCTCTTTTTTCTTGGAGGGAGTCTTTTGGAGCAGGGTCCGGTGGGGGCTTTAGTCACCTCTGTCAGGATCTAGGCAGTTCACCTTGTGGCTTAGGGTTTTCTGCTCTGGCTGTGTGTAGGCAACGCTCTGGAGGGTTTGAGGAACTGTGCAGTGGCATTGAAGTGACGTTAGTGACAGTACTCTTGCTCTTAGGCGGAGGTTTAAGGAGAGATGCCACCGATAACCCTTGCTCAGGCCAGGCAAGCTTCACTCCACAGTCTCCGCTTCAGTCTTTACTGCCCTGCAATTCCGGTCCCTCGGCTCCAAGGTTTTGCAAGAATCCTCCCCATTTTCCTTCGGTCGCGCCACTGCCTGCTCAAGACAGTGTCCGCAGCCCGAGCCTCTGCGGGATTGGTACTGAGCATGTACTGGATACTAAATCTAATTTTTAGAGGGCTTGGTGGACTGGGAGTGCAACCCTGCCTCTGGATACGGGGTAGGCGCTCAGTTTTGTTTTTGTTGTTGTTGTTTTTTTTAGTCTGTGTTGCCGGGACCTGGGTCTCTTGATGGTCAGAGGGTGAGCGAGTTCTTCCGCCCAGGGTGGCAGCGCGGTGGACTGAACTGGGGAGTTCCCTCCCAGCCTCTCTATGTGTCGGGAGGCAGCGGGAAGCCAGGCTAACTGGAGCCGCAGACACCGACTTGGCTCTTTAAACTGTCCGGGGAGGTGCAGACCTGCGCTGCTGGGAGACGTGTAGAGTGGGAATGATGAGAAACCAGGAACGGACCCTTTGGGTTGAAACTTGGTCGGAGGCGGCCGATTTTGTCCGCGAGTGTCAGCCCCCCAGCTTCGGGTTGGGGTTCTTCTTTCCCCGCCTCGACCTCAGTATGCATGTGTCCCTGCTCTGTAAATGCATGGGCAGGCGCCTACCACGTGAGGTGCCCTGGTCCTTTTCCACTACCTGTCGCGTGTGATTGTCACCTTGGACTGGGTGTCTCTCAGTTCGGGGGCCAGGGAGTGGTTTGAAAAAATTGAGGGAAATCGAAGCTTTCGACCGTGTCCCCTACCCTGGGTGTGTAGGGCGGGGACGAAGATGGTTTAATGAGAGGGTCGGTAAAGAGTGGTGGCCGTGGCGGGGAAACCCGCCGTGTGTTTGGGCTTCTGTCGGTCCGTCTTTCGGGTGACGGAGCTGTTTTGTTCGGGTGGCGGGAGGAGCTGGTGCGGACTGCTTGCGGCGGCTGGGGGAGGGAGAGTCGTGGGGCTTGTTGATTTCAAGGCTGCTGCGGTTGGAGGTGAGGAGCTGGGGGGCTGTGCAGGATTTTCCTGTGTGTGTGTGGGGGGGAGAGAGAGAGAGAGAGAGAGAGAGAGAGA